>NW_012153507.1:6235858-6237548 GCF_000956105.1 Propithecus coquereli
ACAAATTCAAATAGGCAATATATGATAATCCTCTGTAAATGTGATTCATGTGTAAATGACTCTGTTGTAAAAATGACCTGTGGCCACTTCTCCTGAGGTCTTTGAAAATAAACAAGTGCTAACGTGACATTAATGGATTAAGTAATCTCTTAAGTAATTTATGATAATAGGGACATAAAAATGTGTGCAGCTGGAAAAAAACAAAATAAAACAAAAATAGAAAAAAAAAAAACCCAACTTGCCTACAGGACAGCCAGAATTTTCAGGGCAAGAATATGGTAGTTTGTGCTTTTATATTTTTATCCAGTGAGGTACATCTGTGTTGCTTCAGGAACCAGGATATCAGCCTCTGATACAGGCTGGGTTCAAAGTACATCCCACCTTGGATGGCACATATGTTAAATGGGACATGGCAGACATGTGTTAAAGCAAAATGAGCAGTCATTAGCCTGGGGTTGTTTAGGTACCTGGAACCCTTACACGACAAAACTGAAACCTAACTTGGAGGCATTCCTTGTAACTGATTCATTTCGAATTAATCTTCAGCCAATCACAGACAGCCAACTAGCTGATTGGTTATATATCTAGATACCACCCATAAAATCATACTCAAATAATGCAAATGCACGGTTGTAGCCAACCAAGTAATTGCTTTTCTTTGTTTTTGTGTTCAGCCTATAAAAGTCCACTGCTAACATTGCTGGAGTGGAGCTCTCTGAACCTTTTCCAGTTTTGAGTGCTGCCTGATTCACGAAACTTTCTTTGCTCAAATAAACTCTGTTAAATTTATTTTGTCTAAAGTTTTTCTTTTAACACATGTGATGGGAAAAGGGAAATTTCAAAAGAAAGATCTCTTGGCCTTCCCTCCCTGTTTAGATTCATTTCCCTGTTGAAGTCTTACTTTGCTTCCCTGAGGTGGACTTTTTGCTTTTCTACCTACAGTCTTGGGCCCAAGTATGGTTTCCCAGGACCACCTGGACTTGAGGCAAGAGGATTAATTGTGTTTAGCAACATTATTTCTTTGCCTATTTTTGTCCACATTCAGGTCTTCTGGAGCTGATTGTCTATATGGTACCCCCAGTTTGGCAACTCATTTTTACAGTGCCCTGCTTTGGTAGCTTGTCCTTCATATCTCACCTTAAGTGCCATCCAGTGTACTGAGTTTCCCCTTGTTCCTCTAATACAACATACTCTTTCACTTTTGTTCTTTAGGTTTTTTTTGCAATTTTTCTTTGTATTCTTTTTTGCTAAATCCTACTGTTCCTTGAGAGACACTTCTTTCTTTTCCTTCCCTATTCTATTTTCCTTTGCTATGCTTTTACTCTGCCTCTAAGGTATATCATAGACACGGATCTATCATAACATTTGCCAATACTGATTTATTTGTCTAAGTCACTCATTGAATTATTAGCTCCTTGGAGAAGGGTTCTCAGTCAGAAAACCTCAAGAAATAATTCATTAATAATAATGAATGAATTAATGTATTTTCCCTTTTCTGACTTTGTGTTCCAGTGACCTGTTTTGTCCCATTCCAGACGTAAGAACTGGGATCCTGTCTTAATCTTGCCCCTAGTATCCCTCTTTGATAACCAAAGCTAATGTATGAAACCTCAGTCCAGGACCTTCTATCTGTGAAATCATACATCCTCTTGTCTTTTGGTACACAGTCTGACTCCTTCATCTTATGTCA
>NW_012153507.1:6238503-6246268 GCF_000956105.1 Propithecus coquereli
ATACTAAAAAGCTTATAATGAAAAACAGTACTTTCCTGTTTTATTCCGCCTCACGCCTAAGTCCTGCTTCCTAGAAGCAATTCATTTAGCTTTGTCTTCTGATATTTACTTCTCTATTTCTATGCTACTTCTCTTCTTGATTTATCAAATTTAAGCAATCCATTAACTTCCTGCTGTAATACAGATAATTTAGCTCTCTTACACCTTCCCACAATCATTCTATTATACTTAATATGTGTCTACTTTACATGTATTCTTGGAAACTTGGTTTTATTTGCATATACTTTCAGGTTTGTGAAATTATTGCTTTATACTTAATTGTGTTTTGTTTTTTTCACTGCACACTGTGTGTTTAGGATTCATCCATGTTGCTTTATACTTGCACTTGTGTGGGATAGTGCATGAAGAAGTTTATTCACTTTAGCATTGTCAGTAATAAAAAAAGATTAATACCAAACTACATGCTTATTAACAGGAGATGGATTAAATGGATATAGTAAAATACTCTGCCACAATTCAAAAGCATTAGCTGGATCTTGTCCCTGGTCAGCACGTACAGAACAGGTGCAGGTAGATCAAAGTTTCTATCTGGATGAAGACTGGAAGATCACTTGACACAAACCTTCCGTGGGGTTTCATTCTTGTGCAGAATGGGTGGTTTACTTGTAGGTCATTGAGGTGCACTGAGGTGCTCAAACAATGCCTA
This sequence comes from Propithecus coquereli, assembly GCF_000956105.1. NCBI lineage: Eukaryota > Metazoa > Chordata > Mammalia > Primates > Indriidae > Propithecus > Propithecus coquereli. The sequence continues at coordinate 6,239,210 of NW_012153507.1, forward strand.
TCCCTCTCTGTGATCCTTCTCTAGGCCAGCTTAGCCATCACTCACTGTGCACTATTCCTCTTTTGGGCCACTTTTCCTCTCTGGATCCTAGTCTTTGGAGCCTTCCACTTTCTCTTGTTCCTTTTCTGCCTCTCTTATTTCCAGCTCCTTGTGACCCTTTGGGAAAAAATCTAATAGCCTATTAAGACAGCCCAAGTCCTTAATAACAGAAAGAAGAAATGTTTTTATTTCTTATAGGCCAATCCTTCCAATAGGAAAAAATAAGGCCAAATATATGTATATATAGTTAAATAATTATTTTGTTTTTGTCATATTTTGTTCATCTATATGTTCTTTTCTCCTCCACACTCCTTGTCTTCCCCTAGGGGAAGGGGGCTTGGGAAGGAATGGTTACAGATCCAGGCCTGAGGAAGATATACCTTCCCATAAGCCAGTGCTGACACAGGTCTGCAAGTAAAGACTGGTCACATGGTAATTTGAGATGAACTGGAAGTTCTCTGAGGCCTCCAGATAGGATCTCACTACTTCAGCTCCTTAAAAACCATCCTAGGATGCCTACAGATTAAATACACATAGAAGTCCAAGTTTGCTTCTTACCATGAATGTTAAACCACAACAAAAGCTCTTAAACCACTCCCTCACCAAGGCTGTGCAGAGCCTGGTGGGGGCAGCTTCTAAACTGAGGGCCGGGAAGGTGAGGGCCTCAGAGAGGACTGGGGAAAACCGCATCTTGCTCCTGGTGTGACAGGTCCAACACGTATGGTCAGTCCCAGTCCTCAATGGGTCCTTCATTCCTTACCTGTTGGCTTTTGGCATTAAGTACTCAAAGGTATGTCAGAGGTACAGGGGTTGGAGACTCTTCCCAGATGTCTTAAGGTGCCCAAGAGGGAAAAAATAGCAGGTTAGGGGTTGGTGAGAGACACAACTGAAAAAGTAGGAAGGGGGTGTCAGACATAAAACCTGGGTGGTGATTTGTTGTATTCCTGATCACATAGGTGCTTGAGAAGGAACAAAACTAAATAATCAGATAAATTTAATATTTCCTACTTGTACCCCTTTTTCCTACAGAACTGGTTGGACAAATCTTTTCTTGCCTAAATAAGAGCCAAGGATTCTTGCATATATAGCAAATCCTTGTCCTGGGCCAGTCGAAAGCCAGGCCTCATCCATAGCTTGCCCCTATTCCTTGCAGCCAAGGCCCAGCCTCATCCACACAGTTCTCCTTCCCAAGTGTCTACTGAGTACCTGTTAACCAGCAGGTGTGGTCTCCCGTGTACATCCCTAATATAATACAATTTTGAAAGTATGTACAAATGTCACACTTCTGAAAGTTGAACAAAATCTTTACGTGTTACTAGATGGACTCCACTTCAATTTTTAAAAACCCTATTTATGTTTAATCAGTTTATTGATCATGTTTAACACAGTTGAATAGGTATTAACAGTTTGATTTTTTCTTCCAGCTTCTGTTGTCAACCACATTCTGTAAAATTTTTATTTCCTGCCTCTTACTGCTATTTTGGATAGATTCCATAATGTTTCCTTCTCTTTCAATCATTAAAATCATTGATATTCCCCTATCCCAGCTGGCCTAGTCCAGCCGGCCTTGTCAATGGCTAGACTTGTGGCTTGTAGGATATCAAGACCAGTGGGGACAATGGCTTGGTTTTTGGATTTTTCCTGCTACTCCAGCTGTTTGTATTAGGGGCAGCAATGAGAAAAGTGGGTCTACTGTTTAACCTTCTCCTGCTTCAACAACTTTGGAAATTGTGATTAAGGGAAGTGGTAGTCTGGCTTTGAAATTTCTTCACTGCTTTGTGACATCGGTATTGAGGAGAGTAAGGGGTTTCAGAGAAAAGAGTCTGTGAATTCTATTAACTACCTTGCCTGCAGTCCCCTAGAAGTGGTTATCATGACTTCTCTGGCTGTCATTAACAGATTTTTGTGTAGGGCAGACATCTAAATGCCAGCTCTGGCACATGCATGGGTTCTGTGGAGGGCCTTACAAAACCTCCCAGACAGTTCCTTGCCATGGAAGTGCAGAGTCCTCCCCAACCCTCTCAGATTCTACCTCCAAGAGACAGGTGCAACCACTTCCTGTTGAACCCCCTTCCCTGATAGGCTGCCCTAGGATGAAGAAACTGCAAGTTATCTCAAGCCAAAACGCTCAGTGGAGTCCATTTGATCACAAAAATGTTCATATGTTCTTGTCATGTCATCTACCCTGTGTTCTGATCACCGCCTATTTACCCTATTGGCAAAGGAGAGATCTCCACCCTTAATGGTATAAGTTGGGCAAAGCACACAACACCTGGCACTGGGCAGAGGATATTGGCAGCAGTTTATTAGTCACATATACTCACGGCCCAGGGGAGAAGGATGCCACATGCTATGCAGGGCTATGTGAGGTTTGCACTGGAGTGAACCAGAAAGGACTGTGGGAGGAAGGCTTTATAGTGACAAGAGGGTGAGGTGACCCTTGGTTCCCATGGGAAGGTATGATTGGCTTGTTTGAATAATTTCAAAGGCTGGCAGAGAGATGAAACCCATTAGGTTAAGGACTGGGTGGGCTGCAGGTGGTCCAGCTAATAGGGGAATGAGCTGGATGGCGAGCCTTTTCCTGCTGAGTGGGGGGCATATTTGCCAAGAGTAGGGGGATGCAGGTTTAGGCTTTGGGGGTCCTGTGAAGCTCAAAGATTTCAAGGCAGCCCATGGAATCTTAGCCCTCACAATACAGCCTGCCATTTCTCTCTGTTTCCCTTTCTACTGGCCTTCTAGATCTAGGGTCAGATCATTGAGTCTGCTGCCTAAGAAGACATATAACAAGGAAATGAGATACAGTAAACCCTTTTCTCAGCATTGACCCATATCTGTGAGTAATTTGTTGGTTTCAGGAAAATAAAGGATGAGAGTGGGTGGGAATCTCCTATTATTACAGCCCCGTACTCCAAGACATCTTCCATCTTGACGTGCCTTCTTGTTAACTAGGGGGAGGGAATAGAGCAATAGTGGTTTTAATTGAGGCAGTAAGGCTGGCTCTACGGTTTCTTAAGAGAGTCTGAGGGAGGTATCAGGCCTCAAATGTTAGTGACCATATTTAAAATGTGTCTTCTTTTCATATAGGACTTTAATTCTGGGATGTCAAGAAGAATCCCACTGATCATTCTTTCACATATCTTCCTTGAAGGTATGGCCTCCTTTTTGCAAGACCCCTCCAAAGGCAGCTGGGCCCAGGAGGGGAGAGGACATTGGTACTGAGGAGTCTCCAGGCTTCCCCTTGCCACTTTAAAGATTAAGGTATCACCCCTTCTTTTGTACTCTCTTAACCACACTTTCAACTTCTCTGCAGGGATGGAGTTTAGAAAGCTTCATGTTTAAATTTCTGTATGGAGACACCCTGAATACTGGTACAGGGTGTAGGGATGGTTTTCAATTTCCTGGCCACAGCAGGGTAGGAAGAATGGGTTCTACCATCTTCCCTTACCTTGTGCACATGAATACTTACATGAGGCCTCCTGCCTGGCTGCAGCTTACCTAGAACATCCTACTGTTTTTTCCTACTTTTTCATTTCCATCACCCACTTGAGCACTGTGAGGATCAAGGTAGTGTGTGAGAAGAGGCAGGCTGGGTGAGAGCTCCCACTTACGCACTTGGACAGCAGCCTCGTGTGTTGGACAGAGGCCCCAGCTACTCTGACCAACTTCTGTGTGGCCCAGTGGCATGAAAGAGACAGAGGAAGAGGGTGGGAGGAAGAGTGGAATGTTCTCTTCTGCACAATGGCTGCTGGATCCTGGGTCCAACTTCAGTTACATCTGATCATTGTAGCTGTCGCCTTCTCCCACTCTCATTCATCAGGGAACATTAGAACCTATCAATCATTAAAGACCTCATAACCTAGTGCAGAGAATTCCCCTTCTCCTCACATCTTGCTCTTCTGGTAGTTAGTGTCATTGTCAGTACTACCGCCCCTCAATCCCTGTGCAGTATCCCATCTGGGTAACAGTTCCTCAGCATTCCACCCTGGGTGGACTTCTCTCCTACACATTCTGCCTGTGTGAACCCATTCATTCCCATTTCATAAATTGCCATCTATATACTTCTGATTCCTGCAACTGCATCTCTAACTCAGACCGTGCTCCTCAATTCCAAGGTACATGAATCTAACTGCTTCCTGGATATCTCCACTTGACTACCTCCCAGGTATTTCAACTGCAAAAGTCCAAAACTGAACTTGTCTCCTTCTTCAGACCCTAGCCTGATTCTCCCCCAGCATTCCGTATATTGGGCAAGGACAGCACTGTTTACCCAGTTGCCTAAGCCAGAAATCTCAGGATTATCTTTGGCTCCATCACCTCTCACATTTAATCCATCAGCAGAAAATGTCAATCTCACCTCCCACAAATTTCTCAAATCTGTCAATTTTTCTCCATTAAATCAGCTTCCACGTCAGCCCAGCTGACCATCATCTGTCTTTTGTTTTCCCACAATAGATTCCCAGCTAGTCTTCTTGCCAGTCTTGTCCCACTATAATCCACTTCCCCCTGGTAGCAAGGTGAGCGTCCTGAGTTACAAACTACATCATACTCTTGCTTCACCTAAAGTCACATAAGTGCTCTTCATCGTCTTTGGGATACATGCTCTTTTGTATGGGTTGTAAATGCTTCATCCTATGATTGCTACAGCCTCCCTACTTTGCTATTCTGTTGATGTCCCATGAATTTTATACTCCAGCTCTATTTGTAATTAAAATTTGTTTTTCTTACATACTTTGCGTTGCTACTTCTTATGCCTGGAATATACTTTTGATCTTTCTTTCCCAGACCTTTATGCCAGGATTTCATCTAGCTGACTCCTATGGAGCCTTTGTATTTTAAGCTTAAACTCTACTTCCTCTAGTAGCTCTTCCTAGGCCCTTTATTTCGTTAGAATCCACCAGTATGCGTTCCTATAGTATCCCATATTTCTCCCATCATAAGATTTATCACACTTTATCATAACTACTTGCTTAATTTTTGCACTGCCTTGCTTTTCTATTAACACAAGAAGGCAGGGGTTGTGATATCTTAATCATTACTCTAGCCCCGGCATCTAGCATAGTGTCTGCATACAATACATTAATATCTTTGATAAGTGGATTTATGATAATATGTAGGTATTAGTGCAGACCCACATATATGTGTATATATTTATGCATACACATATCTGCATTATTATGAAGATCTATTATCTATCTCTCTATATTTCCATCTTTCCCAAGTTCTGTGAAATTAGTGGGATAGTTGAGTAGTCAGGAAGATAGCTCTACTGTTAAATACTTCTAACTATATGGCAGTTTATTTAACCTTGATATAAACTCCATGTACAACAATGGGAATAATGAGACCTACCTCCCTCCTCCCTACTACCCCATTGGAAAAATCTAGAAATAGATGTGTAGAGAGGTTAGAACACTGAGTGAGTGGCAGAGACAAAATTAGAACCTAAATAGGCAGATTGGAGATCCTTCTTCACCTCTATGCAGTGCTGTCTCCTGAGGGTGCTACTTTACAGGTAATCGTACATACTGTTCATCTGCTTTTTTCTATTCTACCACAGTTTGGAAATGGTATGTAAGGAAGTAGGATCATTGCTATAGTCCAGCACACTGACAGCTTGGCGATGTGATGGCTCATATCTTGAAAACAAGTAAGGAGACAGAAAGATCACAAAAGGGAAACACAAAATTTCTGAAGCAGAGGAATCTGTGAGCTCTTTAAAACAAGGGCAAAGCCTATCATGCTGAGAACCTGGATGCTTCACAGCACAGGAGAGCAATGGATATTCATTGCCAGTATACTCAGCCACCAAGAAGCAGTTATGAATGTGTGCATTTCAATTTTATATTCGGTAAGTAACTTTTTGAGATCTCTCTTATGCTGGGAACTGTGCAAGGCATTGAGGACACAGAAAGCAGTCCTGTCCAAGGCTTTACTGTGTGGTAAGGGAGGCAGACTAGGAAATGGGTAATTTTGATGCATGGCCAGGGCAAAAACAAGCTTAGAACAGTATGGGAGATCATGGGAGTGACACCTACTAAGTAACTTAGGAAAGATTATTGGTGGAAGCGAGGTACTGGATGAAATCAGAGTAACTCAAAGTTGGGGAGAATATAATGTCTTGCAGAAAGATTAAAGATAAGAGATGATGATGAAACAGTGGAGAAGACATACATTTTGAAGTTGGCCAGTGGATCTTGGTATCAATTCTAGTTCTGTCAATTATCAACTGTGTGACTTAAACAAGTCAGTTAACCTTTCTAACATTAACCTAAAAAGTGGGCATAAAAATGCATCCTTCATAAAGTTATTGTAAGGATCAATTAGGACGTTATATATTATATTTGAGGACTGTTATGAAGTGCCAAGTACTATAAAATTGTATAGGTTAATTTATGATGAACTTATAGGGTGATTTAAAAAATTTAGCCAGCAAAAAGAGTCAGTGGACTTCAAATAGTCACCACTTACAGTCTATCCAGAATGCAAAACAGTCTCATTTCATATTCCACCTGATCAAAGTGGTTGCTCAAAGAATAATGAGGAGGGCGCCTAAGAACCAGGGGAGCTGTAGCATCTGTGCCATACAAATACTTCATAAAGTTATTGTAAGGATCAATTAGGACATTATATATTATATTTGAAGACTGTTATGAAGTGCCAAGTACTATAAAATAGAAATATTAAGTAAAATAATGTACATGACTACCACTTAAATTAGTGCCTGCCCAATAGTAAACCCTCAATAAATTGTAATTGTGTTCTGCTTTAGATCACATTACTTCGATGTTTTGGAATTCCTGTTCCCTTCAAAGATGAGTCTCTAAAATGCTAGATCCATCTGACATTTACAACTCATCGACCCTCAGGGTCATCTCCTGCTTCTTCCTCCCCTCTCTCATTTTCCAGAGCTAGTGGCTCCCCTCGGTCAAGCTTTTTATCACTGGTGGTTGGTATTTCCATATCTGTTTTCTTGTCTACTCACTGTCTTCATTGTAGGAAAAATAGGGGTTGAAAAATTAG
>NW_012153507.1:6247078-6265498 GCF_000956105.1 Propithecus coquereli
CTTGGAAGTAGAGACTGGGCTCTCACCAGATACCAAACTTGATAGTGCCTTGGTCTTAGACTTCCCAGCCTCCAGAACTGTGAGAGATAAATTTTTAAGTTTATAAAATTATCCAGTCTTGGGTATTTCGTTAAAGCAGCCTGAATGAAGACAGCAGGTGTGTCTAACTGATCAGGACATGCCAGGAAGTCCAAGCATAGTGCTTTGTATACAGTAGGTATCAACCACTAAATGAGGGTTTATTGAACACCCATTCCACTGAGCAGGAAGGGGCATAATAATGAGAAAAGCAGTTTCTGGTTCCAATATGCTTGTAATCCAGTGACAGAAACAAGCAATGAAAGCACAGTGAAAAAAATGTTATACTAATAAAATTTCCCACAAAGAACTTTAGAAACACATAAGAAAAAACAACAAACTGCCTCAGTGGGAGTGAGGTAAGCGATGTTGCTGAAAACAATGTAAAGTAGCATTTGTCACTAGATACTAGTCTGCACACAATAAATAGGTAAGGGGATTAAAAAATACTTAAGAAACAATGGTGATATAGCACCTCTTGTATACTCCTGGATAGAGCTGGAACGCATTCTACTAAGTGAGGTATCGCAAGAATGGAAAGACAAACACCACATGTACTCACCATCAAATTGGTATTAACTGATCAACACATAAATGCACATATAAGAATAATATCTATTGGATGTTGGGCAGGGGGGAGGGGGGAGGAGGAAGGAGGGAACGGGTATTTGCATACACAAAGAGTGCAATGCGCACCACCCGAATGGACATATTTGAAACTTGGACTTGGGGGGGGGGCATGGGCAACATATGTAACCTAAACGTCTGTAACCCATAATATGCTGAAATAAAAAAAAGATACTTTTCATGGCCAGTGAGGCAGAGTTATAAACATTATATTCATAAAAAGGCTCTGATGGATGCAGAGTGTGGACCTGAAACCTAGGTCTTCTGACTCTAGGACATCCGTTCTTTCCACAACATAATACAACACCTTATTATGTAAAAAATTGGAAGCATATGTATTTATTTAAAAAAATTGGACACATAGTTGAGTCAATGTAGGCAACAGAACTGAAGATATATTTTTTTCACTATAATTATGCATTTTTTTATTTCAGAGTTTTACGGGGGTGCACACATTTTGTTTACACAATTTGCTTTTGTACAGTTTGAGTCAAAGTTGTAAGTGTGCCTTTCATTCAGTTAGTGTGCATTGTACCCGTTAGGTGTGAATTTACTCATCCCCTCCTCCCACCTCCAACCTACTTGATTTCCCTTGAGTTTTCATTCCATATGTGTGCATACGTGTTGATCGATTTGTTCCAATTTAGTATTGAGTACATGTGACATTTGTTTTTCCATTGTTGTGATACTTCATTAGGAAGAACAGTCTCTAGTTCCATCCAGGTTGTTACAAAAGATACTAGGTCACCATTTTTTTTTAATGGCTGAGTAGAGCTCCATGGTATACATATACCACATTTTATTAATCCACTCATGTATGGATGGACATTTGGGTTGTTTTCACATCTTTGCAATTGTGAATTGTGCTGCTATAAACATTCGAGTACGAGTATTCCTTTGGGTAGATACCTAGTAGTGAGACTACTGGATCAAATGGTGAGTTTAGCTCTTTGAGGTATCCCCATACTACTTTCCACAGATATTGTGCTAGTTTGCAGTCCCACCAGCAGTGTATGAGTGTTCCTATCTCTCCACATCCATGCCAATGTTTATTCTTAACAGAAAATGCATTACTAGAAGGAGGCACAAAATAAAAGAATCTTAAATCCTGCCTATTATCAACTATCAGCCATCACCCAAGATAATAGTATAGAAGATACGTATAGGCATGAAACCAGAGAAGCTCCCTGGAAGCTGGGGGAAAGAATAGTTTCCTCAAAGGAGGTCTAGTAGGAAATAATATTTTTTCTCTTTTTAGCCTTTTTTAATGAATTGAATGATTAAAGAATTGTACCTCTGAACTACTGCTGACTGCTGCCACTGTTTGTTTTGTTCTATTTTTTTTTTTTATTTATAGTATTATCCTGGAGGTGCCATGGTGTGTGTAAATGAAGAATACTTTTATGTTTCTCACCCCAAACAGGGCACAGATATTTCTGACAAACTCATTTTTTCTTCATAGTGATTAGAGAGAAGTTGATCCTGTGGAGAAAACCAGCAACCAGAGAGAACTGGATTAGCACATTCAGATTACAGAGGTGAGAGTTATGCATGACCTATGGCCATGACCAGCATTCTAAAGACCATATTGGATGAAAGCAAAGGCTTTAGTATAAATTGAATAATAAAGACTAAAGTTTCAAGGACTAAACCAGTCTTTTCCAACTTAATGTTTTCTTAAAAATTTTTATTTCGTACATAATTTTCACCTTTCCTTCAAGATTATGATACAGTTTTCTTTTGGAGAAATCTGTCACTATTGGGTATCCTTATCTTGCTGGGAAGATTTTGTCCAGTGTTATTTTCTGTAGGTTCTATTATAAAAATGATAGGGTTTTTTTTTTATTTTTTAAACATAAAATAACCACGTTTAATATTCTTTTAAGAAGTCTCTTGCTCCATCCCAGAAATTTGGATATGCTTTCTTAAAAATCACGCCCATTCTCCCTGACCTCTCACATACCTAGTTGAAAATGCTTGGACAAAACTTTGAAATTATTGGAAATGAAGACTTTGCAATAAAAGTGCTGATGCAAGACATGAACATCTAATTGCAGAACTGACTGCACAGGACAGAGTTGTGAGGTTGTTTAATGCAACGAGGACACACATTGCTTAGGGATGAATGTCTCTTTATAAAGAGAGTCAATGTATTAAGAAATGTTTCTGCCCACTGCTCTGCGTAGAGCATCCTTGACCTCCTTGTTCCTGAGGCTATAAACAACAGGGTTCAGCAGAGGAGTGATGATGGTGTAGGTCACTGAGAGAAGGAGGTCTTGTTCTACAGAATTTTCTGACTTGGGCTTGAGATAGGCAATGGAGGCACAGCCGTAGTGGACAATGACCACAGTGAGGTGGGAGGCACAGGTGGCAAAGGTCTTTTTCCGGCCTTCAGCTGAGGCAATCTTGAGGATAGTGGAGATTATGAGGACATAGGAGATGAAGACCAGGCCCATGGGGACCAGGATTGCAAATGAACTGACAACAAAGTTTATTATCTCATTGATAGTGGTATCAATACAGGAGAGTTTCATGACAGGGAGTATGTCACAGAAGAAATGACCAACCACCCTGTAACAAAAGGGTAAGGTAAATATGGATGTCACTTGGACAGCTGCCATGGCGAGGCCAATGCCAAAGGCTCCACACATCAGCTGCACACACACCTTCTTGCTCATGATGACTGTGTATCTCAGGGGGGTGCAGATGGCCACATAGCGGTCATACCCCATTGCCGTGAGCAAGAAGCAGTTGTTGATGGCCAAGGTAACAAAGAAGAACATTTGGGTGGTACAACCTGCTAGGGAGATTGGCTGGTTCTGGGCTACAAGGCTGGAGAGCATCCGTGGAATGATGACCAGTGTATACATTGTCTCTGAGCTAGCCAGTATGTTCAGGAAGAAGTACATGGGAGTGTGCAGGTGATGATCAATGTGGATGATGGTCACAATGATGACATTACCAGCTAAGATTAATGTGTACAGGATGAGAAAAACCACAAAGAGGGTGATCTGGTGTTCATGGAATCTAGAGAATCCCAGGAAAACAAACTCTGTCACCTCTGTGAGGTTCTTTCTGTGCATTCTTCAATGTAATGTCTGAAAGCAATGCAGAGAGTCAACATGGAGAAATGCCCATCATGACATGGATTCTAGAACAGGGATAGAAAAACAGACATAGAGTAACCCCCCCCCCCAAAAGTCAATTTCTTTACTCTACAATCAAGAGCATGTTAGTTTATGTTACATGGCTACTTCCCTCACTTCTCCCTTTTCTGTTTTTGCTGTTTCCTCAATCTTCTCTTAAGCATCTGGCCAAGGAATCACCAATATCACCAATATGTGCAATTACAGGCTGTATCTTTTCAGAGTGTCATCATGAATATGTTATTTTTGTAGTGCACAAAGGCTTTTTGCTTTATGATATGTTTGCCACAGTGGACCTTTCTCATGCAGTCTGGCTTTGCCATGTCGCTCTCGTTGGGAAAGTGTGCATAGCTGGGACAACAAAATGGGGGTGGGAGAGTTGCACTTACTGAGCTAGAACCACTGGTGGATAGCTTCTGATAACAGTGTAGTCACAGGGAGCTGACCTTCGGGAACACTTCAATAGGCATGAAAAGGAAATGGTACAGGGGAGACAAACCATTGGCAAACTTGATTTGTTTTGAAAGTATTAATAGGGACTTGGGAGGTGGGGACAAGTAAACTAGGGAGAGAAGGGGAAGTTGTTGGAAAAGAGAGAAGAGATCCAGCAACACAACAGAAGGTTAGACCTTAAATAAAAGAAATAATTGATTTCTTTTTGGCAGAGGGAATTTTAAGAATGAAGAGGTGTAATATTTGATTTAAAATTGTTTTCTAAATTATATTGAGATGTAAACTCCCTGAAGAGCTCCACACCTTCATTTAAAGCTTCCGTATGTGTAATCTTCAGTTAGGGTGTTTGGGAAGTGGAGTGAATTGGATGATGGCACAGTGCAGAGAAAGGCACCACGTGCAAGGGACAAAATCCAGAGTGAGGAACAGAAACTCTTTGCCAGTAATGACTGGAAGAAATACAAGGCCCTCTCCTGCTCAGTCTTCCCCTTGAAAGCACACACAATATTTCCCAGAAATTTGGTGAGGAAGCCTGAGATTGCCACCATATATCAAATGGAGGTTTGAACCATTTTACTTAAAGAACAAGTTAACACCTGCAGGCTGGAGATTTGGATACATTTAGGGAACTGCCACTAAGAATCTGGAACATATTATGGGGATTCTGGAGAATACTCCGTTATGGAAAATAAGGAGGCAAACATTTCAAGTAGAAGTGACTGTGTCACTAATAATTAAAGTAATTTACATTGAAAGACTGCCAAGATACCAGTCAGATAGGCAAAAATTAAAGAGAGTGCCAGTGCAACTCTAAGCAGCTTTTTAGAAAGGATGGGGTAGAGCTATGACTATGTAAATTTAAATTAATTAAAATTAAAGAGAATTAAAAATTCAGGTCATTAGTCACACTGGCCACATTTCAAGTGCTAAAAAGCTATATGAAACTAATGGCTACCATATTGGACAGCACAGCTATCAGATATTTTCTTCCTTGGTGAAAGTTCTGTTGGAATATGCTGTGAGGGTGCCTTACTATGGACGGATGTGTGGAATACATTAAATAACAACAAAAAAGCTCTTCAAAGAACAATAATATGGTGTGCTGCCATATGGTTAAGAATATTTGTGTGCATGTGTGAATGTTCATACATGTGGGAAAAAATCTGAAAGAATATGCACCTGATGTTATCATAGGTTAACTGTTAGGTTGTGGTGGGTGTGAGATTGTAGGGGTCTGGTACTTTTTACCCTATCATATTTACCATGGTGATTATGACTCTTATATTTAAAATATTTTAATTTTTAGCATAAAATTATGGCTTATAAATAGTTTGGAGAAGTCAAGAAGGAGGATGACTGGGAACAGATTAGATTCAACAGGGAGGCTGCCAATGATCTTATTGGACAGAGTTCCAGCAAAGTCTTGGGCTGGAAAGGCTGATCGCATGAAATAGAAAAAGAATTTTGTTGCTATGTTAGGTTGCTATCTTAGGACATTTTCCTTTTCCTGATGAGCCTATGGCAATGAGTAACAAAATGTGGTTAAAGAGATACTGAGCCAGGAAAATTGTGGACATGTTTGGAGTAGAGAAAAGGAAGAAAATGCAAAACTGAACTGAGGCAAAAGGGGGAAAAAAATTCCTGGAATCTTTAATTTAGGAGCTGAAAAGTGCTGCTTTCACCCAAAATTAGCCACTGCTTTGTTGTAAATGTTTTGTGTAAATATGGATTTACCTTCTTTGAATAAATTACAAAGATACAGACAGGATGTTAATGGCCCACTAGATGCAGGGAAAGTGGGCCAGGGGGATTAAAAAAAAGGAAAAAGAAGTAAGTTTATTGCTTCTGGAACACATTTGAATTAGATTGAATGGGCAATAAAAGAATATCTTAAGACAAGATATTCTTAAAACTTGGGGAAACAAACACAAAAAGGAAGGTCAGATCAGGACGTAGGAGAAAGAACAGCCTCTTCAAACCAATGCTCTTTCCATATTGTTTAGTACTTATTTGGAGGACAGGTGTGTGTTGGCTGGAGGAAGGGTAAAGCCACACCATCCAGAGGGCCTGTCCCTTCTCCTGTCTGAGGAGCTCAGCTGCAGGGGAACGTCCAACACTCTGTTTAGCCAAAGCCAACAAATAAACAAATAAAAGAGCCCTGCAGTAATTGGGATTCGTCCTCCATAGAGTACATTTTAGTGGCCATCTACACCTCCTAGAGTAGCTGTCATCCACTCACCCTGATTTTTCCAAATATTCTTCCCAACCACGTTGCTCTCCCTTAGAAGAGTTCTATTATGTTTTTTATTCCATTTTGTTATCTATCCAGGGATGTTTTATAGTCCCTTATAGATTAAGGGCAATTGCCTGGTAGTCTCACATTTTAACCAGTCCCTTTACGAGGTGAAGAAGCAATCTAAAATTGTTACTGTGAGAAATTTATGGCTTAAATGTCAAATACAGGGTTGTTACTGTCCCTGAAAGTGAGGGAGAGAGACCCCCATGGAAGAGATGGGGAAATCTGAGATGCAGGAGGGAAGTACATTGTTAGTCCTCCTTCGAGCAGTGAGCGCCAACGTTCACCTTGGGAAGGGAGAAGAGGTCACAGGGGTACCAACGAGTCAAAGAAGCGTGTAGAATGGGTGGTTTGGTTCCACCAGTGGAGGTTGGCTGGGGTGAGTTCTCAGTGGTTAGCATGGATCTCAGTGAATTTAGGGGCTGTTTTAGCAACAGATGGCTATCTACTGGTTTTTTTTTTTTCCCTATTGGTTGCTTTTTTCAGTCTTTGCCCAGCCAGAAGTGAGTGCAGCTGAGCACAGTAGCAGCAGCCCTTCCACTACCCCAATCTGGGCCTCCTCTGTGGCTGCACCCTAAGGGAGATTCTGTGTAAGGAACACACCAGTGGATAATCTCAAAAGCGTGCTATGGAACCAAAAGGAGCTTTCAAAATGATTTATACATTCTAGAAGGATAAAAACCCTGTGGGAGAGTAAAAATACTGAAATGTGCTCACGCATCAAAATCTTAGTCATGAAGTCAATATTCCTACTAGAGGAAAAAGCAAAATAAAGTGGAGAGGAAAACACAATTTGAGGATGTAAAGGAAATATAACACCATTTGCAAAGGGAAGTAATTATTATAAAAATCATGGATGCCCAATATATTAATATTTCAATCTTTATAAGAGAATTAGTGCCCAGAAACAATCCACGTTTTAAAAAATTAAAACATGCAAAGTAGGCTAAGCCTGTTTTATTATATTTTGTGTGTAAAGGAATTGTGCAGTTAAAAAATAAAGATACTGCCTTTTTGCCAGAGTTTCCTTTCCTTTTCTTTTTTTCCTTTCCTTTTCTTTTTTTCCTTTTTCTTTTCCTTTTTTAAATAAAATAAATCTAAGGAGTCAGGAATGAAGGAGTCAACTTCTTAAGAAACTGATGATTATAAGAACAATTTGGATAAATAAGAGAATCATGACTTTTCTTTGGGATAGAAGCCTCCTCAGACCCAAAAGAGTCCACCCTCCTTCTTGAGTTTGTGGAATATATCTGTGTTCTTCTTTGGTCTTAGAACATGCCAGGCAATTGTGACTCATTTACCAAAGATCACTGCAATTCCAGGAAATCTGAGTGTCATTTTTTTGGAAAAAGAAATAACAGAATTTTGGTGTCTTTCAAAGCTCAGCCTTATTAGGTTCTAGGACAGCCTTATTAGATTATTAGATCACTTACATTTCACTGGTCTTTGGCTGAAGCACAAGGTGACATTCACACTGGGTCCTTCTGGCCCTTTTGGTATTGCCTTTAGAAGAGCTGTCCCCTTAAACTCTGCGGTTAGGAAGAGACTCTCAGAGGAGAAGTTTTGTTGTCTAGCTCTTGTCTCCTGGGTTAATTTGCCAAGAGACTCACCATGTCTCCCATGGGTCTTCAGGGAATCAGAATCAAGAAATGAGCCAGGGGATCTCATTACAAGTGGATCACACTAGGAATACTGGGCAAGCTTGGTCTCACATGGCTTGCTACTTATTTCCCTTCCCAGGAAAAATAGCTCAACTCAGTTGAAGATATGTTGAATGTCACAATTGCACAATGTTTTGTCCTTTTGAATTCCTGTTAGCATTTTGTCCTTAGTTACTATCAGCCAAAAATCACCTCTATTAAAGTCAAATGTGGTGTCTCTCTGTGTACCTAGAAAGAGCTTACCTCATTTGATTTATTAGCAGGGGCTTGCATGGGTTGTCAGGTAAGGATTAGCTTTGGGGGCAGGGACTAAATACGGAGCATGATGAGTATTTCTTTTTATTTGTAGGAATATACCAAGAAATTAAGACAGATGATTAAAGTCATTATCATTCTAGCTAACAGTCACTGAGCACTTGCACTATGCCAGAACACGAACTGAGTGGGTGCTTCGTGCACATTGTCATATCGAATCCTCACGGGAACCCTGAGAGGCTATGGTGAGAAGCTGTAGCTAGAGGTCTAGGTGAAGTGCTTAGTGTTTGTCTTTGGCCTCTCACTCTAGACACAGCAGTATGAACCCCTCACAGACTGTGGGCCTCAGTGCCATGTATCAGTAGCATTAGATTAGCTTTGTTCTGGATCCTGAGGTTTATGTCACATGAGGCATGAGCCTTTACCAGCACTCAGAATGGATAGCGGAGCCTGTAGACATCTCCTATGTTGAACTCAGAAAAGAGTGTTCATAGTCAGACAAAACAAAATAGAAAATTCTGGAATATAAATGGAGTTTAGTGTATAATCAGCAATTTAGTCCTCTCAAGATAAGGATTAAAGGTAATTCAGGCCATGTTTCACTTTTCCTTCTGTTCTTCAAATGATCTTGGACACTTACTCTTTCTAAACAATAGAAAGTCTGAGGAATACCTAAAAAGTTTCCACATTTTTTTTCAAATGTAACTATATATTGATCCTCTTTAGTGCAGATAAGATAAATGTCTTTTTATTCTCATCCCAATTCACGTCTAAGCTAAGGCATATCCCAAACTAAGAAACCTTATTGCTTTAACCTCAGACTTCTGCCCAGAGTCTGCCACATAAAACCTGTAGAGAACTATTAATAACTGCAAGCCCTCTTATTCAGGAAAATCCTCTGTGGTCTTCTCTGGTAAAACCAGTCCTTGAACCATGCAGCTAAATGTTCCTACCTGTTTTTCTGCACCTACGCAAATTAGAGTCAGATCCTTATGGGCACAAGATAGAGGCTCAAAAATTGCTTTTCATATTACAGATGACTCCTTATTTTAGCTCTTCATTGTACATCTTATGTACTGCTTATTCCTAGGCTCTTCCAGCTTTAGTGACAAATATGGGGAAGGTGGCAATTATCAAGGTAGTTATTGAATCAATACCCAACTATGTTCCTGGGTTATCAGGCCTTCCAGATCCTTCCATGTTCCTTATAGATTCTGGGTCACTCAAGTAGTTTCCTCTATGACTTTGCTGCTTTCTTTGTTGTGACAATCACTGTATCTGAGAAAAATGCTCAAATAAAGTTATCAGAAATCCCATTTCTATTTTAAGTGATGTTCAAATGGACTCTGCTTTATTCATTTTTGAATAAGCCATTGATATGATAGATATCAGATAATAAAAATAGTATACACAGATCCACTCAAATGAAGAATTGACAAGGAAATGACTAAGAGCCATCTCTATGATTCTTATATCTCTTGGCCAGAACAAGGTGCACAGAGAGGACAGAAGGTGGGGATAGGAGAGAACTTCTCCAAAGAACTTCTTTGGAGAGAGATGTCGCTTTGGTGTTATTGCTGCTTTGAGGAAGAAGTGAGTTATGTTCCTGATACCTTGAGAAGATGATTATTGGTCTTCCTTCTTCCTTCACCTCAAGCCCATTGAGGGGGCTTCCATAGAATCACTCAGAAAGCTTAAAATATGCTCCTTGCTAGTGGGAGACTCATATGACTTGAAAAAGCCACAACCACTGCAGAAGCAGAAAAGTGTGGTCTACATTAAGACCATCCTGGACTCCTAGAATTTATAGGGACAAAGCATGCATGAGTGTTTCTTTTGGATGAAATGTGAGCCACACAGAAAAAAGAGCTGACATGTAGCCATCTTTGATTCTATCCAAAACAGCCATCTTGAAGGACAGAGGGTTCAGAAGAACAAGAAATTAAACATGAACAGTAGATACTAAGACATATGCAAGAAGTTACAAATGATCACCAAGAATAAATGATACCTCCAACTCAGATGGAGTTGGAAATGGGAGTATGACATCAACCTGAGATAGAAGGAAGCCTGAAGATGTGAGGGATGGGTTGCAACACAGGCTGATTATTATTAGGAGGAATCCATATTTAGGTCACACTGATTTATTAGAATATAAACTCCAAAAAAGCAAGCACCATGATTATTTCACTCAATCTTATATTTTTGGTATCTGGCAAAGTGCTCAATATATAGTTGAATGAATGGATGACACCACTTGAAAATACACTGGCTTCATTTCTAAAACTTGTTTTAAATTCCTTGGCAAAGGGACTATTAAATGTTAAATGCAAACAACACATTCATATGTTCTTGGTGGAAATATCTGTTAAAAAAGGATAGATCTTTCCAGACCCAAGAATAGGTCTTTCTAGTACTCACAGTACAAGTTTATGGAATGGTGGTTAATATTAAGGAAGCATAAAACAAGCCCTAACTTAAGAGATGAAAATTGGAAACTAATAATTTCCCACATTGCTAAAATGCCTACCTAACCAATTCGATGTTCTAAATGATTTCTACCTGTCTTAGTCCATTTTGTGTTGCTGTAAAAGAATACCTGAGACTGTGTAATTTATTAATATAAAGAAAAGAGGTTTGTTTAGCTCACGGTTCTGCAGGCTGAGAAGTTCAAGGACAAGGCATCGACAAGGGCTTTCATGCTGTGTCACAACATGGCAGAGAAGGTCAAAGGGGATGCAGGTGTGTGCAAAGAGAGGGAAACCTGAGGGACACCCTGGCTTTATAACAACCCACTCTGGCGGGAACTAATCCGTTCCCACATGAATTAACGCAGTCTTGCAAGAGCGAGAACTCATTGAGTACTGTGGGACTGGCACCAAGGTATTCGTGAGGGAATCTGACCCCGTAGCCCAAACACATTCCACTAGACTCCACCTCCCAAAACCAACGCATTGAGGATCAAAGGTCGACATGAGCTTTGGTGGGGGCAAACACACCGTATCCAAACCATAGCACTACCTCGCTGGAAATGAGGTTGAAAGGTTCTTAGGAAGTCCCTGTTCTTCCATTTAAATACCTCAGCAAATCTTCCCAGGTTCTCTCTGCTCCTCTCTCCTTCAACCCCATTGCCCCATATGAAATTCCTAGGTTGTATCCCACTTCTCTGTATCTGGTGCCTGCCTCTTTGTCCACTATGAGTAAATGGCCTTATGAGTTTTAAATAATAGCTTTGGTTATCATTCTGGAGCTGTCCTGGATGCTCTCTGTCTGATTTCCCTGGCTTTTCATTATCAGTGGGAAAAGCCTGCCTTATTTCCCATATGCAGCCTAAACTCCCTTTGGGGTCCTTGCTTCTCTGGGAAGGACACTCATATCTATTGAGGGTGTACCAGGCACCGTGCACTGTGCTTTTCATAATCGTAAAAATAACTACTAATGATAATATCTGACAATTATTTTGCAGCATTATAATTAGGATGCCACTTGCTGTGCTAAAAGTTGTATCAGCAATACGTTTCAGGGTATTCTGTGTGTATTCTCTGTGTATATTTCAGAGAGAGTAAGTGGGACCTGATTGTGGAGGGCAATGTCACATCAAAAGGTTTAAATTATAACCTGCAAGAAGTGGAGCTCCATGGAAGGACTTTAAAGAGGTGATTCATGTGAGTAATATTTGGAGTATAATATTTTCTTGATGACATCAGGGCAACATTATGAAAATCAAGCACTGTACAGCAGCCCTCAGATTTTTAAGATATAAAGTCATGCTTGTCTTCACACAAAATGATCCCAGTCTCTTACATATTTTCAGTTTTTAGTCCTACTTCTGGTTTTTTTTTTTTCCCTCCGTCTCATTACTTGTCGTCAAATTCTCAACTATTGCTTATGTATCTCATTACAGTTGTTTCCCTGCTGCAAGATCCCACCTTTTTTTTTTTATCATGATGAATTATCTTTTTTTTTTTTATTATTATTATTCCAGGGTTTTGTGAGGGTACAAACATTGTAGTTACACTTTATGTCCACTTTTTTTTTTTGATTGATTTGTAGCTGGAAAAACAAAAAGATGGATTTGGATTGCAATGCTATGCATATTTTGAATTGTTATTAAAATGATTGTTAGTAGCTTGTAAGTGCTGTCACTGTCCACCCATTGCGTGCTCTGACTTTGTGCTCTACCTTTCTAGTTACTTAAAGGGTTTCCCTCCCCATATTTTACAATCTGATTTTTCTGGATAATGAAACACCAATTACCAAATAAGTAGATATAAGAGAATGTGTATGGGACTATGACAAGCACTAAACAAATGCAGGCAGCATAATATAATATTTATTTTTATTTGGCAGACAAAGAAGAAAGAGCTGCAGGTGTGGATCTAGTAGTATCCAGTTGCTTTGAGGAGACCTCTTAGATGTTTTCATTTCATTTTTTTTTTCATTTTCAAGCCCTCTTGATTCAAGATCTCAAATCCACACCATAGGTTTGATGACGACATATCCTTTTATTTCATAGTTCAGAGCCCGCCAGTTCAGGATATTCGGATTGAGGGAGGAACCCTGATAAACCAACAGGATCTCTTCTGGCGGTAGCACAGAGTCCCACATGTACACATCCCCAAGCTCTCCCACGAAGGACTGGCTCTTATCAAATCCACCCCCGTAGGTATCCTGCTCCTGCCCCAGGACGATCTTGGGGTGAGCTCCCACAGAGTAACCCTGCTTCAGACCCTTTTTCACCAAAGGCTTCCCATTTACCCAAAATTCAGAAATGCCTGAGGAGGACTCCCAGCTAACACAGATGTGCACCGGGGCCGGGTACTCTTCGACAGCTTTCCATGTAACTTTGGCTTTCCCAATGTATAAACTGTACTCTCCATGTTTTTCTTTATAAATTAGTAGTTCATTATCCTTGCCCTGGGTGTTGTAGGAGAAGAGGCTGTACTGACGGGAGAGGTCACTGAAGGCTCGAAAACACAAGGTAAAGTTCTCTAGAGGTTTCTTCAGCTGTGTAATCAAGCTCACGTGATCACTAGAAGATTCTCTGGGGAACACAAACACCTTCCCACTGAGGTCTGCGGGATAAAGAAAGAAATGAAATGACCTTCACCATAAATGCAGGAAAAAATATCCCAGTTTCAACCTCTTTTCTCACCCATGCTCCTTGACTATCCCATGACCTCCCTACCTGTCTCAGCAAAGGCTCCCAGGAGGCTGGTGAGGACAGAGGCCCAAAGCAGCAGCTTGTTCATGTTCTTGGCGTGGGGCTGTTATAGCAGCAGTAGTGACTAGGATTAGGGTAGCAGGCAACCCAGTGGCTGTTCACCAACCTTCTGAGATTCATGCTCTAAGACCTCAGCTATTCAGGGTTTATATGCACCTTGGGAGAGGATGGGGGTTGGGGAGCACCAATAATGTGTGAGTGATTTTCCAGGCCTGCCCCCTGGTGCCAGCAATCAGAGCTGCTGATGGGGGAAGGGGTGATGAGGCCCTGGGCTGGAAAATCAATGGGAGTTATTTATTAGACACGAGTGACAGCTAGAGCTCCAAATCTTGTGACCCAGAGTTTGTTGCTGGGAAGAGAGTGATGGTTGCAGAGCTGTAGGCTCTGGATGGGATGAGCGCCAGGCTGGCCACATCAGGAGGGTCTCGCTCCTTTCTCCAGGGCCCCGTCTGTCTGACAGCTCTGTGCTCTGCCAGGAGCTCAGGCCTCTGATGGTCCAACACCTTTTCTTCCTTTCATAGTTCTGTCAACTAGTCTTCTGTTTATAGGATATTCTGGAATTCTGCTTTCTGTTGAAAATCCTAAAAATTCCTATCACCTTTGATTAATTTGATATTGAGTAATATATCCAGGCATTGCCAGGGGAAAGAGAGAATTGGAATACAAACTTTCTGTCCCCCTGAAGCTTTGTATTTTTCTGCTACTATTACTCAGATCTCTTTCATGATGCTTCCCTAGCCCAGATTTTCCCATTTCCCATTATGACTTGTTTTCCTGGTAACCTACCCAATACCTGCAGAGATGTCAGCATCTCCCCTAGATTTCCTCTCCCCTTCTTTGAGTCCATGGCCATTGAGGCTATATCTAATCCATTTTTGGTGATGACCCCATTAATACATTACATTCACATTTATTCACTAATTCCCAGACACTACATTAAATGGTAGGGATTCGGTGGTGACTGACCTTCATGCAACCCCAATGACCTCCATCTTTATTTTCTCTGCTACTACTTAAAATGTCACACTTTTTTAGGTATCACTCAGACCTGTAAGATATCTGCCTGTAAAATATCAAACTAATGTTCCCCTTTCTAGCCACATTATTTTTCTTCTCTCTCATTCCTAAATTCTATGACATCTTCATTCTCATCCTGTTAGTTAGTCTCTTGTTCATTCTTACTTCTCTCAGTTCACCCCAGATCTTCTGATCACTCTTTTCAATGACAATCACTCACACTGAGAATTCATTTCCTCTACCATTTAAATTATTCTGCTCATCCTCATCTCTGGGCAGTTTCCAATCTTTATTCTTTTTTTTCTTAAGCTGAATCCCAGGTTGTGAAGCCTAATTTGGCTTGTTGCACAGTCAGGGTTAGTGATGGACTTGGAGTCACACATCCTATTGGCTCCTGAATTAAATACAGATCCTTCAGCTTAGAAGCTGATGCCATTTGTAATCTGGCTCCAACTTGGCTGTAACCTCTTAATCAAATTCTGTCCTCCGGTCACCCATCTCTAATTCTTGTGCTTCATACATGCCTGGCTTTCCTGATTTCTTTACTTCTATTCATTACCTTCATTCTGTCTTGAATTTCTATTTATCCTTTTCTGTTTCTTAAAATCCTAACTATTCTTCAAAATTAATCTCAAAAGTGATTTGCTTCATGAAGACTTTTCTGATGTCCCAACTAGAAATTTTTTTCACCTCTTTTGAACTCCTCATAGGGTTAAGATCTAAGACTGGAGTAGAATTCCAGTGTTGCCATTTACTAGTGTTTGGCTATTGTACAAGTCACTAAAACTCTCTGAACCTTAGTTTCCTCCTCTGCAAAACAAAGATGAAATTATCTACCTTATAGTGTTTTTGTGAAGAAAATAAGTACCACAATATGTTTAAAGTACATGGAATAGTGTCTTGGATGATTATCATTACAGTTATTAATATCATTTTAGAGTTTTTTTATGGCTATTACAATTGTCTGTTGCATACTATAGATATTAGTGTATTGATCTATTATCCCATCTAGATTGAAGCCAGGTATTAGGTCCTACTCATATTTAGCTTACCCACTTTATCTAATAATTTTTCTTTTATATGAAAGGAGACTGTTATATATTTGTGGAATCAAAGGATTCAAGGAGGGTGAGGACTTTTTACAAAAAAGATTAATAGTAATAAAAAGTAGAACAAAACTGAGTAATATGAGCAGGTAATTCTGGGAGTAGGAGCTGGGAGGTAACCTTTACTGAGAACCCAGGGACTATGCAATTCCCTAACATTTCCAGATGTTAATTAATGAGTGCCATAAAATTCAGCGAACATAGGGTTCACCAGATGCTTCTAGTTTTCATCATAAATTAATATATTAGCATTCTGTCAACACGAAATGGTTTGGAGATTAATGTAGAAGAGAGTTTTTCCTAATGGAAGAGGAGTCCATGGAGCTGACCTGGGGGATGAGTGAGCCTGGAGAGACTGGAGGTAATGGGGGCTTGTACACCTAGAGGGGCCGAGGGCCAAGGTTTGCAGTTGGACATGAAAATGTTGTGTTCAAGCACTGAGAAGAGAAAATCTTGGTTGGAAAGTGGGGCCTGATTCTATTCCTTGGTTCCCTTCTCTGGACCGTTTCTCAGGCCTTGGAAGAGAACAGTCTGAGCTTTAGGGGTTGTCAAAGTGAAAACTGAGGATTCTTCCTATTGCAGAAAGGAAGACTCTGATGTCAGGATGTAGGAAAATGAACCCTGGGTCTTCAGAACTGGGTGCAGTTCTCCAGGTGAACCAATCCCCACTGTTGCTCAGAGGCTCCTGGGTGCCTTCCTGCCAGTGAAAGTTCAGGTAGGGGTGGAAGTTCCTGTTTGGGGGTCTCTGGAAGGGTTGAAGGTGGGGCAGGAAAGATGACAGTATGTTGAAAAGAAGCAGGGCCACTTGTGTGCCTCAAGCAGAGCTATCCTGGCTCTGTCAGTTGGCATGCAATAAAATTTGCCCCTAGAGAGGATAGGGAAGAAGGCATTGGCAGTACTAGAAAGAGGATCTGACTTGAGCTACAAAAAGGCAACGGTATGAGATATAATTGAAGATTACTGGGGGAATTAAAGGATATCTTTAAGATACCTGCTAAGGCCTTCAGTATTTATAGAAGACGTAAAGTCACAATAACCATTAGGAAAGACTGGATGTGAAGAGACTGAAGTAGAATATGGGGTAGAACTGGATTTGGGTTCTAATATAAAGAATTATTTTCTGTGTATTCTATTAGCTGTAAGGAAATTTCAGAGTATTTAGATGGAAAGAGAAAATGGAGGCATCAAAAGTTACTGATTATCACCCTGATATGCAGTTGTTTAAAACTAAAGGTACAAAATCTTAGACTGATGGCAGGATCTTATGGTAAAAGAAAAAAGGGGCAAAGATGGAATTTAAAAAATAAAAATATGTAGAATATGGAACCACATTTATGATTGCATATCATTTGAAAAAAATATGCTACTACTGGTGCAGATAGGGCAATTGAGAGGACATGCATTTGGAGGAGGCGAAGGGTAGGTGATAACTTTGGGTCCCAAAATGCTAAATTTGAAATTTTAGTATTACCTACACATATAAAAGCCCAGTGGAGAATTTGAATTATGTGACTGCCACTTGGGCTTAGAAATACAGGTTTCAGAGGAATCAACATATGACTAATGATGAAGCAATAATGGATTATCTCTTTCAGTGGAAGAGATAAGAGAAAAAATGTCAGGGAGCCAGATGCTGACTTGAGGGAGTATTTGCATTCATGGACTTGGAGGTATGAGAAGAGTGTTGGAGTTGGGGGAAGGCGGCAGGCAGACAAAAAACAATGTTTGACAGAGAGAAGGATGGTGCATGCAGTGTCATGGAAACCAAGTTAGCGTCAGTGTCGAAGAAGCAGTATCCAGTGGTATTAAATGCATCAGAGAGATCTAAGTAGAATGGATGCTGAATTTAGCAAGAAAAACTTCATTGCTGACCTTTGAAAGAGCAATTTTTGTAAAGTGAGTATGGCAGAAGCCAAATTTCAGGGAATGATGGAGGGAGAACGAGGAAGGGAGTCTGTTTCTTAAGGTTCAGTAATTCTGACAGAGAACAAAAGGACAGAAATAAGATTCTCTATAGGAGACTCAGGATCCAATGTGTATTTCCCACATAAATTATAGATTGTCTCTTCTTGACCGAGTGGCTATTGTATCTCTGTTTCCCACCCCATAACATTTCATCCAACAGCAGAGAAATATCAGTGTCCACCTGAGATTATGACTGACCTTTCTACCACAGGAGCTCCTTCACACGCTAAATGCCAGCCTCACTGCTGCAGACTCCTACCTCCCCTTCCCAATCCTGGCAGCCTCATAAACTGGCTGGTCACTTTCCAGGTCCTGTTGATACACGGGAGTCTTTTCTGGGTCCCATTGCACTATTCCTAATTTCAGGATTCATTTAGAAAAGAAAATCCCTGCTTGTTATCTTCTACTTTCGGGTTCAGTGAGACATCTAGACCATGTTACCTCACTGAATTCTCACTTCTAAATTTGGGATTCACCTGAAACTACTCTCTAGAATGTCACTGTATTATTATCTCAGACTTTATCCTTCTCGACATCTCCATACTATTGCACTTCTTTTCAAACCACTCATCTTCATAGTTTTTATAAAATT
>NW_012153507.1:6267790-6268345 GCF_000956105.1 Propithecus coquereli
TGTTATTTCAGCCCCAACATGAACTCTTTCCATTTTCTATCTTATACTTTTGCCATATTTTTAAACCATAGAAGCAGGCCTAAAACACATTTTTGGTGACCTGTTATTTTCTCTCCTTCCAGAAGACTGCTGGAGATCATTTGTTCCAGACATGGTGGGTGCCTTTTTCTGGAATTTCCCTGTCCTCTCACTTGGCAGAACTATGTATGTTACTAGGTGATGTCAGTATATCAGGGATGATCAGCACATGATGTACCTTTAGGGGTGGTTCTGAAGCTGAGGTCCCTAGATCCCCAGGGAGTTTTTGAATGAGTTTCAGTGGGTTTGTGGACTCTCTGAAATTGTGTGCAAAATATTCCAAGTGCAGGCACATGTGCATTTTTAAAATCAGATTTTCAAAGAAGTCTTTGATTTATCAAAGGTAAAAATATATAGAGTTCTAGAGTTCTGCAAAACTATTTGACAAAAATTTACAATACGAAGTAAATTTTATATTGCAACACTGTATGCACACATGCATATACTCAGATATAAATACATCTTAATCAAAGGTAT
>NW_012153507.1:6269835-6271125 GCF_000956105.1 Propithecus coquereli
ATTATTACTACTACTGTTGCTGCTGCTATTAATATTACCACTACTGGTAGAGCTAACCTATTATGAGCAGATAGTGTTCTAAATTGTTTACCTGTATTTTCATGTATTTATTAATACATGTACATGACACAGATGAGGATTAGGAAGAATTGGGCCTCAGACCCATAGACTAACTCTAAATTCCATATCCAGACTTATACACACACATACACACCCCTCACTTATTCATTTGCCCAGAATAAAGAATAATATATAAGTAACTTTTCAGATAATTAAGCATATCCTTTCTGTGCTAAAACATATCTCAGTTCAAGCATTATTAATAGAAATTTCTCAACAATATCTTCCTCTTCTTTGCCTTTATAAACAAAGTATACATACTTAACAGTTTCCTTGGATGTTTACTATGTCTTAGGTTGTGGTATATTAATATATACAGAAATTTCTAAGGTACATTGGAGATGTTGCCTCTATAATAAATTACCTATATGTTGCAAATAATTTTTTTGATATTTTAGAAAACAACTTTATTGAGATAGGATATATATGCCAGAAAATTTGCCATTTAAGTGCAAAATTTAGTGGGTTTTAGTATATTTACAGAGTTGTGCTACAATTATCAGAATCTTATTTTCTGACATTTTCATCATTCTAAAAAGAAACCCTGTACCTAGTAGTAGTCACTCCTCCTTACCGTGAACCCCCATCCCTAAGCAACCACTATTCTACTTTCTGGTTCTATGGATTTGCATTTTCTGGACATTTTATATAAGTGGAACAATACAATATGTGGTTTGTGTGACTTCTTTCATTTTGCATAATGTTTCCAAGATTCATCCAATGTTTAGCATGTATCAGTACTTTGTTCATTTGTATGCCTGAATGACATTCCATTGTATGGATATATCACATTAGTTTATTTTTGGTTGTTAAACCAATCTTGTATTCCTTGGATAATTACTACTTGGTCATAATGTATAATTTTATATTGTGCTGGATTTAGTTCTTTAGTATTTAGTTGAGAATTCTTGCATCTATATTCAGAAGAGATATTGGTCTGAGTCTTGTTTTCTTGTGATGTCTTTGGTTTTGGTATGAAGGTAACACTAGCCTCATAGAATGAGACAGGTATATTGTTGCAAAGATAGTACAGGAGGTCTTGTATACCTTTCATCCAGTTTCTTCCAGTGGTTCCTCCAGTGGTTCCATCTTACATAACTATAGTCCAATTTGAAAACCAGGAATTTGACATAGGTACAGTGTGTGTGTGTGTGTGTGTGTGTGTGTGTG
>NW_012153507.1:6273275-6274270 GCF_000956105.1 Propithecus coquereli
CCTTTTAATGTTTGTTTTATATACAATTTTCAGGGTTTTTAGTTGTACTTAGTGAGAGAATAGGGAAACATACTTCCACTTCATCATCCTGGAAGTGGAAGTCTTAGGTATTGTTTTAAAATTAGGCAGAAATTTTAAATGGATATTTCACCAGAGAAGATATATGGATAGTAAGTAAGTACATGAAAAGATGGTCAATATCATTAGCCATTAGAAAAATGCAAATTACAGTTGTAGTGAGATACCATTAGACTCCTATCAGAATAACTAAGATTGAGGAGATTGACCGTATTAATTGTCAGCTGGGATGTGAAAGGGTAGAACTCTCATACACTGCCTGTGGGACTGTCTAATGGTACAATCACTCTTAAAAAAAGGCATTTTCTTAAAACAGTTAGATGTATACCTATCATATAATCTAGTCATTGTATTCCTGGGAATTTACCAAAATGAAATAAAAGGATATGTCCATACAAAGACTGGTAAATGAATGTTAATAGTGCTTTATTTTTAATATCCTAATGGTGGAAAACACCCCAAAATTGATCAATTAAACAGATATATGTAGTGTGGTATATCTATAAAACAGAGTGCTACTCATCAATAAGAAGGGGGAAAACAAACCAAAAAAACAGCAACTATTAATACAGGATGCAACATGGATAGATCTCAAAATATTTATTTGATTCTATTTATTTAAAATTCTAGAATGTGCAAACAAATCTACATTGACAGAAAGTACGTCAGTGGTTGCCAGGGGGAGGGTTTGAGGAAGGTAGTGGTGGGAACACAGTTACGTAATGTCACAAAGAAACTTTTGAAGAGAAGATTATATTCACTATCTTTATGTGGTGATGGTTTCACAGGTATATATGTGTTGCCAAAATTTATCAAATTGCATACTTTAAGTATATTCAGTTTATTGTATGTTAATTATACCTCAATAAGCTCAATAAATAAATACATAAATAATCCTCTGCAAAAAAGAAATAAAA
>NW_012153507.1:6277265-6278794 GCF_000956105.1 Propithecus coquereli
CTAAGAGTTTTGAAAGAAGAATAAATAATGTTATTATAGGCCATTTAAAAATCTATGATATGATCATACATATTTTTAAATAAGTAGAATTTATTTGTTTGAACAGTTTTAGGTTTAGAAATAAATTGAGCAGATAGTACAAAGTTTCCCTGCACAATTGTTTTTCCTATTATTGACATCTTTCATTAGTGTGGTGCATTTGTTACAATTCATAAATCAACACTGATTTATCATTAACTAAAATGCAAAGTTTATATTAGGGTTCACTCTTTGTGTTGTACATTTCTATGGGTTTTGACAAATACATAATGTTATGTATCTACCATTACAGTATCATACAAAATAGTTTCTTTTTTCTTTTCTTTTTTTTGGCGGGGAGACAGATTCTCACTTTGTCGCCCCACCTAGAGTGCAGTGGTGTCATAATAGCTCACTGCAACCTCAAACTCCTGGGCTCAAGTGACCCTCCTGCCTCAGCCTCTGGAGTAGCTGGGACTACAGGCACAGACCATCACTCCTGGCTAAGTTTTTCTATTTTTTTTTTTTTAATAGTGACAGGGTCTCACTCTTGGTCAGGCTGGTCTTGAACTCCTGAGCCGAAGCAATCCTCCCACGTCGCCCTCCCAGAGTGCTAGGATTACAAGCGTGAGCCACCAAGTCCAGACCAAAACAGTTTCACTCCCTTAAAAATACCCTGTGCTTCACCTATTCATTCCTCCATCTGTACCCTCCCTCCTGTCCCTAACAACCACTCATCTTTTTATTGTTGCTATAGTTTTACCTTTTCCAGAATGTCATATAGTTGGAATCATACAGTATGTAGTATTTTAAGCCTGGCTTTTTTCACATTGCAATATGCATTTGAGGTGCCTTCATGTCTTTTCATGTCTCGATGGCTCATTTCTTTTAATTGCTGAGTAATATTCCATTGTATGGATGCATCACAGTTTGTTTACCCATTCCTCTGTTGAGGGACAGCTTGGTTGCTTCTAGTTTGGGGCAATTATGAATAGAGCTGCTATAAACATTCGTGTGCAAGTTTCTGTGTAGACATAAGTCTTCAACACATTTAGGTAAATACCTAGGCATGTGATTGCAGTTTTGTGGTAGGACTGTTTTGATTTTTAAGAAACTATCAAAATGTATTCTAAAGTGTCTGTACCATTTTGCATTTCCTCCTGCGATGACTGATCTGATATTGTCAGTGTTTTTTAATAGATGTGTAGTAGTATCTTATTGTTTTAATTTGCAATTCTCTAATGAGGTATGATGTTGAGCATCTTTTCATATGCTTATTTGCCATATGAATACTTCTTTGGTGAAGTGTTTGCTCAGATCTTTTGTCCATTTTTAATTAGGTTATTTTCTTATTGTTGAGTTTTAAGAATTCCTTATCAGATATGTATTTTGTAAATATTCTCTCCCAGTCTGTGGCTTTTGTTGTCATTCTCACAACAAAGTCTTTCACAGAGCAGAAGTTTTCAATTTTAATAAAGTTTAACATCAATATTTTTCATGGATTATATTTT
>NW_012153507.1:6278844-6279935 GCF_000956105.1 Propithecus coquereli
GACTTGGGTGGACTAATGCTGTGAAGTCTCTTTCTCCAATAGTGTGAAGCTTTTGCTATCCATGTTCAGATTTAAAAAAAAAAAAAATTTAAAAGTCTGGCTTCTTAGGGCGTTACTCTTTGATCAAAATAGCTCAGTTTTTAGCCACTAATTGGCTAGAGTTTGTGCTTATACCTCCATATACTTCTGTGTATGGAGCTGGAGATGGTGGGTGGCTTGCTCTTCGTTAACTGACCCACCCAGAATTTCCTCATGGAGCAAAAATCAGGGATGGGGGAATGATCACTGCTACTACACTTCTAGAATAGATCACGTGCAGCATTGACCTGGGGGAGTAGGAATCTTGATGTTCACCAGCTGCCAAAGCCACCTAGATTATCTCTTCTAGGTGGTGGGTACAGACACTATTTCAAATACCACAGTGTTCCACTGTTTTTACGATTTGTTCTTATTAAGCTGCCATAGATTTTGATGAATATATAATTCTCAATTTGTTGTAAGCCAGAAACTTGGTCAATCCCCAGATATTTTAAATGATTGTCTTTGATACTTTTGACAAATTGAATAGATGTCTGTTCAAAAGAAGGCTTTTTTATGAGCTTCTCACATTGCTATTCTCTGAGTTTCTGTGTTTCCATTTTGTGATTTTGCTAACCTCCTTTGTAATAATTTCTTTCAATAAATACATCCAGCTACTCTTTAAGTATTAGGCACTGGATGGAGAACTAGGTGTGTAGAGATTAAATTTTACATGATTGTATCATGCTGAAGTAAGGGCTTTTAGTGTACTTGTCACCAGAATAGTGTATGTTGTACCCAATAGGTAGATTTTTATCCTTCACTCCCCTGCACTCTCCCCCCTTCTTAGTTTCCAATGTCCATTACACTTCTTTCTGATCATATATATCCCTCATTTAGCTCCCACGTATAAGTGAGATAATGCAGTGTTTGTTTTTCCATTCCTGAGATACTTTGCTTAGGATAATGGTCTCCAGTTTCATCCAAGTTGCTGCAAGAGACATTATTTCATTCCTTTTTAGGGTTGAGTAGTACTCCATGGTATACATATACCACACTTTATTAACCCACTC
>NW_012153507.1:6282665-6297901 GCF_000956105.1 Propithecus coquereli
TTTGTCTATTCTTTATCCAATACCACATTATTTTGGTTATTGTTGCTTTATAGTAAGTCTTGAAATTGAATATTATTAGTCTTAGGATTTTGTTGTTCTTCTTCAGTATTGGCTTGGCTATTTGGGGCCTTTTTTGTTTTCATAGAAACTTTAGAATTGGTGTATTGATATCCACGAATTATTTGCTAAGAATTTGATTGTAATTTCCTTAAATCTATAGCTCAAATTGAGAACAATATATCTCCATTATTTAGATCTTTTTTGATTTTTTTAAATCAGAGTTTTGTAGTTTTTTTCATGTAGATCTTGCATATATTTTGTTAGTTTCTACCTGAGTATTTCACTATTTTTGGTGCTAATGTAAATGATGTATTTTCTATTTCAAATTCCCATTGTTCATTATTGGTATATAAGAAAGCTATTGACTTTTGCATATTAACCTGCAGGATACTTGGGTTAAGAACCTGCAACCTTGAAAAAAATGCCCGGCAAGTCAAGGGCCCGTTTCCTTTTTTCCTTTTTCTTTTTTTGTTGACAATAGATAATCATGTCATCTGCTAACAAATGCAGTTTTGTTTCTTCTTTCCTTATTTGTATACATTTTATTTTCTTTTCCTGTCTTATTGCATTAGGAAAGACTTTAAATACAATACTGAATAGTAATGGTGAGAGGGAACATCTTCCTAGTCTTACAGGGGAAGCATATATTCTCATCATTAAGTATGATTATGTCTGTAGATTTTTAAATGATGTTCTTTTTCAAGTTAAATGTTCCCTTTCCTTCTCTTTTCTTGAAGAGATTGTAGATAATTAGCATAATTTCTTAAATGTTTGTTTCTTAAAATCACCAGTGAAACCATCTGGCCCTGGTGTTGTTTTTTTTTTCTTTTTGGAAGGTTATTAATTATCAATTCAATTTCTTTAACAGATATAGGCCTATTCAGATGATATATTTCTCCTTGTGTGAGTTTTGGTAGATTATGTCTTTCAAAGAATTTTTCCATTTCTTCTAAGTGACCAAAGTTGTGGGCATAGGCACATTTATAATATTCATTTATTATTCTTTTAATGTCCATGGGATCAGTAATGATTTCTGATATTAGTAGTTTATGACTTTTCTCTTTTTTTTCCTTAGTTAACCTGGCTAAAGGCTTATCAATTTTATTAATCTTTACAAAGCCATGGCTTTTGGTTTCATTGGTTTTCTCTATTTTTTTTTCTGTTTTCAATTTCATTGATTTATGCTCTAATTTTTTATTATTTCTTTTCTTCTGTTTGCTTTAGGTTAATATTGCTCTTCTTTCTCTAGTTTACCAAGGTAGAATTTTAAGTTATTGATTTCAGATCTTTCTTCTTTGCTAAGATACACACTCAGTGCTAAAAATTTCCCCCTAAGCACTGTTGTTTTCTGCATTTCACAAATTTTGACAAGTTGTATTTTTCTTTAGTTCAAAAAATTTAAACCTTTCTCTTCAGATGTCTTCTGTGATCTATGTTATAATTAGAAATATATTGTTTAATCTCCACATATTTTGAAGTTTTCCAGGTATGTTTCTGTTTTTTCTCATTTAATATCATTGTGGTGTGAGAGCGTACTTTGAGTGGTGTTTATTATTTTAAATTTAAATTGTGTTTTGTGGCCCATGATGTGATCTATATTGGTAAATAAATGTTCCATGTGAGCTTGAGAATAATGTGCATTCTGCTGTTGTTCAATGAAGTATTCTATAAATGTCAATTACAGCCTATTAATTAATGTGCTGTTCAGTTCAACTATAACTTTACTGATTTTCTGCCTGCTGGATCTACGGGGCTTTGTATTGAAGAATGTGACTATGATAGTGAATTTTTCAGTTTTTCCTTGTAGTTCTACTTGTTTTTGCCTCATGTACTTTGCCTCTCTATTGTTAGGCAACCTGAAACCAATTACAAACTATGCTAGGGGTTCTGATGGGAAAAGTGGACAATACGCAGGAACAGATGGATATTGTAAACAGAGAGATGAGAACTCTAAAAGAGAATTAAAAGGAAATGTTAGAAATAAAAAATACATTGTGACAGAAATGAGTAATGCCTTTGATGGACTTGTTAGTAGATTGGACGTGGTCAAGGAAAGAATCAGTGAGTTTAGAATTCTTAGGATATTAACCATAGTTATTTTAAATTCTTAGTCTTCTGATAATTCTTAAATCTATGCCATATATGTATCTGGTTCTGATGCTTACTTTGTGTCTTCAGAATTTCCCCCCGTTTTTCAGAATGCCTTTCAATATTTTATAATTCAGGTATGATATATTAGGTAATAGGAACCGAGGCAAACAGACCTTTAGTGTGAGGTTTTAGACATGTTTAAGAGTTAGGCTGTGTTTACTGCTCGCTGTAGCTGTAGGTGTGAAAGGCTTCAATTTCCTCAGTGTCTTCATTTTTGTCTCCCTGTTTTCTTTGGGTGTTCCTAGAAACTCCTTCTTAAATAGAATCCATGTCTTACAGCTCTCTCTCACTGGTAGTCTGCTGTTATTTTACTGAAGCTCTGTTGATGTGGTGCTATGGTATTGGAGAGGAGAAGTGTTCCATAATCTTATGATTAAATCTCTGTTTTGTTTTTTTTTTGTCTTTTTAAGTGGATCAGAATCCTTGGGCTGTGACCTTCAGAAGAGTTTCTTAGTTTTTTTTTTTTCCCTCCCTTTATGTGAGACGGGAAGGCCAGAGAGGGCTCAAACTGTCTAAGTGCCTTGTCCTTTAATCTTTATATACTTTCTTTCACAAGCTGAGGAGTATTCCTGAAGTTATTGCCAATTTTTTTTTTTTTTGAGACAGAGTCTCACTCTATTGCTTGGGCTAGAGTGCCTAGCTCCCAGAAACCTCAAACTCCTAGGCTCAAGCAATCCTACTGCCTCAGCCTTCTGAGTAGCTGGGACTACAGGCATGCACCACCATGCCTGGCTAATTTTTTCTATATATTTTTAGTTGTCCAGCTAATTTCTTTCTATTTTTTTAGTAGAGATGGGGTCTTGCTCTTGCCTTGGCCTCCCAGAGTTCCAGGACAAATATTTGTTTAGAAGAAAATTTAGTCACTGTTGGGGAGGAAAGAGAAGGGAACACTTCTTCCAATATTTTGGGCATTTCCCCTCTGGCCCTAAAATCGCATGGTGAATTTAGAGAAACAGGAAGTGTGCCTGCCTTAGGATAGAAACAGGAAGTGTCCCACACAGGGAGGAAACAGAAAGTGAGCCTATCTCAGGAGAGGAACAGGAAGCGTCCTGCACAGGGGAAAGACAGGAAGTGAGCCTGTCTCAGGAGAGAAACAAGAAATGTCCCACACAGGGAGGAAACAGAAAGTGTCCTGCACAAGGGAGAAACCGGAAGTATCCTGCACACAGAGGGAACAGGAAGCATCCCGCACAGGGAAGAAACCAAAAGTGGCCTCCCTCAGGAGTGAAACAGGAAGTGTGCCTGCCTTAGGAGAGAAACAGAAAGTGTCCCACACAGGGGAGAACACCATATATTTAACCAGATCCACCTTTCTTGGGAGACAGTTGTGGTTTTAAATGTCCATAAATTCTTTGATACTCCTCCATTTAGGAGATAAAACTTCCTTCCTCTTCCATGGAGTATGGACTGAGTGACTCATTCTAATAACCAGAAAAGAGCGGAAGTGTGACTGCAGAAACTGGGTCATAAGAAGCACTGCAGCTTCCTGCTTGTTCTCTCACATGCTCCTGGATCACTCAGGTGAGGACATCCAGGAACTGGTAAGAAAGTAAAGCTTTCTGTAAAATGCCAGCAGGAAACTTAGGCATTTACCAATAGCTATGTGAATGAGCCATTGTGAAAGTGTGTCCACAGGGCCAGTCAGGCCTTCGGATGACGGCACTTCTGGCTGACATCTTGTTTGCAACCTCATGAGATACCCTGGATGAGAAACCAGCTGACAGGCTTGGATTCCTAACTCTCATACACTGTGGGAGGTAATAAATGTATGTGTTTTAAACTACTATCTAATATAGCTATTTATTTATTTATTTTTAATAATATAGTTATTTAAAGAATATCTATTATGACTTAAGCATATTCCTTGGTATATTCCTCCTACACATCACATCACATACATACACACAGTCACATGCTTATATCCCTCTGTTGATTTCCAAAATATTTCTTCAAATCTAATTTCTTGAATATTATAATTTTACCAGCCTTAAGTACTCTAATAGGTATTATACTTCAATAGTACTAAAATGTACCAGTTAAAGTTGGCAATCTGGGAGATTGCCTAGGTCATTCATCCCTTAATCTGCCTCTATTTGGGGTACAAGAGCAATACAATGCGGTTTCAGCAATAAAATTTAAGGCTTTATTCAGCAAGGTTAGAGATGGACCCTGGTAAGTAGTGAAACCCAGAGCCAGGAAATGAGACCTGTGAATTCTGGAATAATCCTCATTGTTTGCTTTCTTCAGTATTCTTGTATTCTTATCCAGAGGGAATCTAGAGCACAGAATATACATCAAGTAAGAGGATGAAGAAGGGCAACATGCAGACAGAGGGAAGTGAAGATAGCATCATTTCCCATTACTTTGCCTTGGTTTCTTAAGTGATGTTGGACCCTAGGTGAGTAGATTCTGAGGCATCAGTATACATTCTTTCATTCAACAGATATTTATTGAAATATCTTAGGCACTGTTCTAGGTGGTGGGTACACAGTGGTAAGTACACACATTCCCTTACCTCAGGGATCTGGCATTCTGGTAGTTTCGAGATTCAGATCAGGTCCCTGTATTATGGCCCAGACACAACTGACCCTAGTCAACACACAGTTGCAGCATACAATCTTTGTACATTTCTCTATCTCCATAATTTTTTTTTATTTCAGCATATTACAGGGGTACAAATGTTTAGGTTACATATATTGCCCTTGCCCCACCCAAGTCAGAGCTTCAAGCATGTCCATCCCCAGATGGTGCCATAATCTTGATTAGTCAATAAGAAATTCATTAATAAATTCCAAACAAGTTGTGTTTTAAAGAAAGAGCTTCCAGAAATGATTGTAAATTCTGGAGGCTGAATATCCTGTGTTGTATTCATGCATCAGAGCATTAGTTATGAGGTCATTTTATGTAATAGAAAGAAGAGAAAAATAAAGTGGATGGGAAACCAAAACCTGAAGATGCAAAAGAAGTGTCATTTGTTCAGGAAAGACATAATGTCAGAACCACAGACACTTATAAAGATTCAGATCTTTGTGATTAAAGCTGTGCCTGGAAAGTAAATATGTGTTCTCTCATGGAGACTCAGGGCAGCTAAGGAAATTAGTCCTTGTTAGTTTTTTCTTGACAGGCCTGGGCAGAGGCTGAGGCCCCACAGAGCCTGCTTTCCACCTCACTACCTGTGGCTAAACAGTAAACTTGTGCATCAGTTAGAGCCCTGTTACAGGAAGCAGAAATCATGCTAGCTATTGTAAACAGAAAGATATTTTAAAGATGTAATTAAGTGTTTACAAAATCATGGAAGACAGCAGGAGCAGGCTCCAGGCTGTGTCTCTAGGAACAACTCCTAGAACAAGGTTGTTGAACTAGCCCGCCAGGGATGCTTCTCTGTCTCTGCAGAAGTCAGGAAGGTGAGGGATGAGGAGGCCACTCCTGGGCCTGTAGCATTTATGAACACCCCACTGTAATAGTGATCCAGAGTTCAGGAAACCACTGATGCTGCTGAGGCAAAGGCCTCTCAGTGCCGACATAGCTAGTGGCCAGACACTGGAACACAGGTTTTTTGTTTTTTTGATTATTTGTTTTTCCCCATCTGCCTCTTCAAACTCGTGAAGCTATTCGTTGGATACAGGGATGCTGCTTCAAAAATTTATTTAATATTGCCACAACCTTGCTAGCTGCTAAATACCCACTACTCCAGTGTCTTTTTCATATTGGTATACACGTAACATAGTTCTGGCCAATGAGATGTAGCAGATTTCTGCATGGAGTGGGATGGGGTGGAGGGCCTCTAGAATTTTACTTTTCTGAAAAGAAAGATGGATATTTCTCGTGCTACCTCTTTCTCCTTCTTCCTACCTTGAGTATGAACAAAGTTTGTTGCTGGGAAGAGAGTGGTGATTGCAGAGCTGTAGGTTATGCATGAGATGAGAGGCTGGGCTGACCATGTGAGGAGGGCCTCACTCTGCTTTCCAGGGACCCTCTGTCTTATGGTTCTGTGCTCTGCCAGGAGCTCCTGAGCCACATAGAGGGTTTCCCTGAGCTCAAGCCTCTCATGGGCCGTGGGTGCAAGGCCTTTTCTTCCTTTCATAGTTCTGTGAACCAGTCTTCTATTTTCAGGAGATTCTGGGATTCTGCTTTCTACTATAGATACTGAAAATCCACTCCCTCTCCCTGTTCATTTGGTAGTATGTGCCAGCACTTTGCTAAGGAGATTCAGACACCACCTCTGGTACTGAAGAATTATTCTGACCATTCCTCACTTGTTTCTTCTTTTCCCCCTTCTCATTATTACTTGATCTCCCAGGCACTCATTCACTGTCAGAGATGTCAGCATCTAACTGACACTTTAGTTTTCTTCTATCCCCAGACATTTAAGGTAAAGTTCAATATCCATGTATTGTCTTAATGTGCATTCATGCATGCATCCACTAAACACAATTTTTGTGAACATCTATTGTGTGCCATTCAGTATGCAGGTTTTGCCTTCTTGACTTTTTTGGTGGGCTATATTCAGTGACCTCCATCTCCCTTGTAGACACATGGTCATAATTGGAATTACAATAACTCAACCTTGCTTCTTTTTTCCAAGATTTCAAACTGAAATTTCTTATCTGCTGATATTTATTATGCCATTTATCCCACTTCCTTAATTCTATTCAACTGCTCTACGCCTTATTGTTATTACTCTCCTCCTTCCACTCTCCTTTTTCTTTTCTTTCTTTCTTTTTTTTTTTTTTGCCAGTACTTCATCTCCTCTTCTTCATCTTTCCTCCCAACCTTCTCAGATGGATTTTTCTGATTCAGTAACTACCACCCGTAATCTCTTTTCTCCTGCTCTAATTCTCAGAGCTAGTCAGACCCTAGTTGCCACTTTCTCAAAGCCATTCCCTATGTTGTCATTCCTCTGAAAGTCTGGGTGAAGTTTAGAGTTGGAGTTGATTTAGGTTATCTTTCACATCTGGGATGAAATGCAGACTCATTATCCTGGAATCTGGAGCCATTTACAATTCTTTCCTAAGCTAGTGGTCTCGCCTTACTTCCTCCACAGATCCTATTATGCAGTCAAACTCTTCTATTTGTGTATCTTCGTGCATGCTCTGGGTCTCCTTTTATATACTTTGACCCATTCTCTTCTCTATAACTGAAGTAGCTTTCAGACATAGTTCTGCTTCACAAAACTCTAGTGGGTCTTAAAAGTCTATCTCATATACCATCTGCTTCATAAAGTCTCTTTTCACCTGATAAATTGGGATGTTTCCACCTCCTGAATGCCATAGTGGTGAAGGGCAAAGGTTTTGGAATAAGAAAAACCTGATTTCCAAATCTAGCTCTCTCATTTTCTAAATGTGGAAACTTAGGCAAGCATTCAAACTTTTTGAACCTGTGATTCCTCATGTGTGAAACAGGAATACAACTGCCCACATTCTTGGGGTTTTAGTGGCTAGTAATGCACACTAAGTACTTAGCACAGTGTTTTGTGCATAGTAAGTGCTTCAAAATCATTCTTATTATTATGAATTTTTTTGGAAATCTTAACATTCTATCTCATACTATTGATATTTGTATATACCTACCTTTTTATTGGTATATATAAAAGGGTGTCATCCTTAAAGTATTTTTTGTTCTTCTCCTCTTTATTCCATCCATCACCTAGCACTTGCTTCATACGTGGTGGGGACTCAGCAAATATTTTGTTGAGTTCAACAAGTAGTAACGCAAATCTGTATTGATTATTTTAAAGTGAAGAAACAAAAGAAAAGAAGGATAAATATTCCTTCTGAGTCAAGCACTTTGCTATTATTGACTTAAAGAAGGAAATTGAGACAAAATTAATATAGAGAGTTTATTTGGGCCAAGGTTGAGGACTGGAGCCCAGGAAACACTAGGAAGTCCTCCAGAGAACAATGAAGGTGATTGAATTTTTAAAGAAAAAAAGGACAAATCAGGAGAGGGAGCGATGACCAAAGTTGTTTTTCAGGAATTCTCATTGGTTTACAGAAATAACATTGATTAGTGATTGGCTACACATTGTTGAACTATAGGGTATGACTTATGGTGTCCAGTGTATGGCATTGTTAGGTTAATTACTAGCTATTGGTGGTGACGCTCAGTCTAGAGTCCATATAGCAGGTGGATGATTTAGGTCAAGGGGGAGAGTGAGATGTCACTGCTATCTCGTTTTAATGCTTCTCTGGGCCTGATAATTTAAAGGGGGCTCACATTCCTCAGATAAAAAGCTTCTTTCCTTTCTCACTATGCTCATTCACATGGGTGAAGTTTCCTCAAAAAATTTAGCACCTCTCATGTTTTCCTGGATAGAGCTTGAGCCCATCCTCCAAAGTGAGGTATCACAAGAACGGAAGAATAGGCTCCACCAAATTGGCATTAACTGATCAACGCTATGGTGTTCACATGGTAGTAATATTCTCCAGGGATTAGGGAGTTGGGGGGTGGTAAATCTCACAACTAATGGATGTGGTGAGCATTGTAGAGGGGAAGAGCATGCCTCTAATCCTCGCTTAGGGATTTTTCTTTTATTGGAGTAAAAACACTTAACATAAGATCTACCCTCTTGACAAATTTTTAAGCACATGATATGGTATCATTAACTATAGGCAGAATGATGTACAGCAGATTCATAGAACTTAGTCATATTGCATAACTGAAACTGTATACCTATTGAACAGCACCTACCCATTTATTCCTCTTCCCAGCTCCTGGCAACCATCAATTTACTCTACTCCTATGAATTTGACTATTTTAGATACCTCAGACAGGTGGAATCATGACTACATTATTTCGCTTAGCATAATTTCTTTCAGGTTCATTCATATTTTCACATGTGGCAGGATTTCCTTTTTTCCCCCCCTTAGGCTTAATAGTATTCCATTGTATGTCCATACCACATTTTCTTTACCCATTTATCCCTTGAGGGACATTTAGGCTATTTCCATATCTTGGCTATTGTGAATAAAGCTGCAATGAGCATGGAAGTCCTGATATCTTTTGAAGCTCTTGATTTCAATTCTTTGGGATATATACTCAGAAGTGGGATTGCTAGATCACATGGTAGTTTAATTTTTATTTTTTTATTTATTTTTATTTCAGTATATTATGAGGGTACAAACATTTTGGTTACATTTTATGACTTTGCCTCACCTAAGTGAGGATTAGAGACATGCTCTTCCCCTCTGCAATGCTCACCACATCCATTAGTTGTGAGATTTACCACCCCCCAACCCCCTAATCCCTGGAGAATATTACTACCATGTGAACACCATAGCGTTGATCAGTTAATGCCAATTTGGTGGAGCCTATTCTTCCGTTCTTGTGATACCTCACTTTGGAGGATGGGCTCAAGCTCTATCCAGGAAAACATGAGAGGTGCTAGATTTTTTTAGGAAACTCCATATTATTTTCCAAAGCAACTGCACTATTTTACATTCCTGCCAATAGTGTACGAGGGTTCCAATTTCTCCACATCCTCGTCAACACTTTTCTTTTTCCTTTAAAAAATAACTATTGTAACAGATGTGAGGTGGTATCTTATTATGGTTTTGATTTATGTTTCCCTGATGGTTAGTGATAATGGAGACTTGTCAAAAGGATACCAAAGCCAGCTTAAAGGGGATCCCACTGACCAAATTGAGAACAATTTTACCATCAGTGTAAGTAATGAAAGTAATTATAATCCATTGAATAAAATAGTAAACCATGAATCTAAAATGATATAGATGAATAAATAATGAAAAATTTGGTGATGAAAAGAATATTTACATAATTTTGAACTACCTTCCTGCCAAATTTTTATTAATTTAAAAGAGAAAAAGAGTGACCCCAAAGTAGAGAATCCTGATTTATGCCACCTTAATCAAGTAATGAAGCAAACATCATTAGAAATGGGGTAATTTGGAATCATGTACCTCTTGATAGGATATAATGAAAAAAACACAGCATACCTTCCATCCTGCCAACAACCCACACCATAAATGTAAAACATCAGAACAACTAAAATTCAGGAACATTCAACAAAATAGCTGGCGTGTGATCCTTGAAAATTTCCAGGTAATGAAAGACAAGGAAGATTGAGGATCTTTTCTAGATCGAAGATTAATGAGAAATGCCAATAAATTTAAAGTTTGATTCTGAACTTTTGTTATAAAGGATATGTGATTGACACACCCGGAAAAATATTGAATGGGACCTAGTAATGAATGAATATTAATTTTCTGATTTTGATGATTGCGTTGTGGTTTTGTGGGAGAATGTCCTTGTTTGTAGAAAATACTAAAATATTTGAGGCTGATGTCCTTTGTGTCAGTAACTTAACTCTCGATTAAAAAAAAAGCTACTGTACTTTCAGCTTTTCTGTAAGTTTGAAAAAGATAAAAACAAAGAATTTGGAGAGAAAAAAATGGCACTCAATCTTGCCTGGGATGATAGATGAATCATGATCAAGGGGAAAGTAAGAGAAATTATTTAGGTCATGGAAGAAATTAGGGATGAACATTTGCAGAGTTTCTAAATGGACATTCATATTGGGTGATCAGTCACTCTGAAGAGACTAGCCTCTATAGAAACAATGTTCTTGTTCAGGTGGGAGAAGGGGAAGTAACAACAGGTAAGAGAAGTTAAGGTGAGGAGGGCTCTAACTCCCCTCCTCTCTTTCTTTTCTGGAATAGATATTTTTTCTCAGGGTTTTAGGGGAAAGCCACAATGAGGTCAACAAGAATCAGAGGAGCAGAGTTCATTCCATTTCATAAGGGAAAGCATTGGAACTGTGATGTGGGAAACTGAACTTTAAATCTTAATTTCTGTTTTCTGAAAGTAAGTGTTAAGGTGAAACACTGGTTCTTGACTCAGTGCCTTTATAATTTGATTATGTTATACAAAAGAATTTCCTTTTTGTTAGGAAACAATCACTAAAGTATTTAAGAGTAAAAGGACATGATGTCTCCAACTTATTCTATATAATTTAGATTTAAAGGTGAGGAGGAAAACGGGGCAAAATGTAAATAATTGGTGAATCCAGGAAAAGGGTATGCAGGAGTTCCTTGTATTATACTTGCAACTTTTCCACAAGGTTGAAATTTTGTTAACATAATAATGTGAAAAGTGTTGGAGGACTAGGACCCAATGATGACATTGCCTCTGTCAGATAGAAGAGCTGAAAGAACCTAGGCTAGGAGAAAGGCAGAGATCATGGAGATGACTGAAGATTAACTCAAGGGTTTGTGAACATGCTTCGGATAACTTCTAAAGTCTTAAGTGTTATTCAAGATATCAAGGTCACCATGAACTTGATGAAAGAATGGATTAAGAGGTTACTAGGTTAGAAAAAATGCGGTAGAACATGATTTGGGGGCAATGCAAGAATTCCTTATTCTGACTGCTATTGAAATGCTGTGATTGTTTAAGGACATTTAACTGCAGTGGATGGAAACAGGTGCTGTAGTTGACATGACTACTTGAT
The DNA here is from genome assembly GCF_000956105.1 of Propithecus coquereli. Classification (NCBI taxonomy): domain Eukaryota; kingdom Metazoa; phylum Chordata; class Mammalia; order Primates; family Indriidae; genus Propithecus; species Propithecus coquereli. The sequence goes on from NW_012153507.1 coordinate 6,294,346, forward strand.
TATAATCCTTGTGTGTGCATGCACTAAATCAAAAGTGCACAATCATAGGCTGATGGAATGGTCTTTTGGTATAAGAAGTAATTTACAGCACATTAAAGTCTTCACACCATTTCAACTTCCATGTAGGAAAGAGGACAATAAACAGGTCAAATGGAAAAATTAAAACATCACTTGCTACAGTCTCAGAAGAACTTTGAGGGTTATGCGGGGGAAAGGAACTTGCATCAGTCAAGGGAAGTTGGCATGGTGCAATGATAGGAAGCTCAAGATGCCAGGAACTTGACATACCCTGGAGAGTTACTCAGAAGGATTCTGACTGCTAATACCATGCCATGATTTTCTGGGAAAATCTATCCTGCTGAAATCGAACTTATTAACAAATGGGTGTCCTTGGGAAATATTGAATTTTATTTGCTCAAATAGTGTCCTCTACCTTGGAACCACTGCAGAGACTAAGTCACCATCTTCTTGCACCAACAATTCTTACACCACGCATATACCATCTCTTTCCATAAAGTCAAGGATAAGGGAAAGGGAAAACATCTGAGAGAATGGCTCCAGGAATCTCAAAGTACTAACCGCTTGGACAATTAAAAATTCTCATTTTAAATAAGATCCCTTGGCACCTTTCTAGAGTCTGACTCCACAGGTTCCGTTGAGATACTCAGGAAGCCTTGAGGAAAAGAGACCCAGGAGAGTGGGTGTAGGTAGACAACATGGCTTTTCCTCTGAGAGTCCCTTCCTGATCTCTGAGTTTATAGGGCTTTCTCCTCCCCTTATGGGAGGAGCCAGGGGGACCAGTGGGCATGCTGTACACCACTCTTTATCTAAGCTACAGCCCTACTTGGAGAAACAAGTGATCATAACATTATATGTCTCTGAAGAGGCAAAAGATTTTTTTGCTTTTATGTTTGTTTGTTTTTATAGATGCTGTCAGACCAGATTTGAGAGCTCTTGGGAATACCCGTATGTCCTTCTTAGCTTAGGCAGGTTCTAGTCCCACTTGTTCTTGCACTCACCCCGTGCCAGGATCTGGAATTCTAGATGGGACACATCACAGATATGCCTGTTGGGCTCAAGTCCTAAAAGTATAGCCTTGCAATTTCTGTCCCATATTCATCTTATGATTAAGGGTTTTTCTTCCTCTGTATTCTTCAGATAGCTATAATAATCACAGAGTTTTAAAGAGGTCCATTTATCCAACCCTGGCATTTAAAATTTACTTGTCTCTGAAATGGAAGCCACAGGGTTTTGTTTGTTTGTTTGTTTTCTACAGGAGTCATTTACATGCAACATCATTTTGAGGAGATAAGTTGCAGATTTTAAATTTTTTCCTTTTCCCTCGAAAGTTCATTCCGATTTAAAGAACAGATACATGATTTTTTTAAGTATCTATAAATTCTGCCATAGCCTCTTTCCATCTTCAAATTTTTCTATTTTCTCTTTGACATATAATCTTCATGACTAAAGCATTTACTGCACTAACTTTTCATTCTATTAGTCTGTTTTAGTGTTCTTATTTTCCCAAGAGGATGATCTACAATTTCTCTCTTTCATCCTTCATTGTCTCACACTTTTTTGTCCTTTATTTTTCTTGACTTTTCAAAAATTCTTGGATCGATTCTTCCCTATTACATACCATTCCAATGATAATTTTAAGAGATAACAGTTATTGAACATTTCCCTTGTGCTAAGTGCTTTGTCTGGATTATCTCATTTAATCCTCACAGTATTCCTCTGAGGTAAGCACCATTATTACCCGATTACAGATGACAATGAGGGTTGTGAAAGCTAAACACATTGCTCAAGGCTGCACAGTTAGGTGGTAGAGAAGAGAATTGATTCAAGCAACTTGATTTGAGAGCTAATGATCTTTAAATCTATACAATAACAAGAAAAGGAGAGGACCCAGGAGGTGTGGTAATGTTGGTGTATAAAGATACTTTACTAATACTATACCTTACTCTAGTCTCTCAATCTGGACAGTGAACACATTTACCAACTAGCAGAGGCAAAGAGTTGGAAAAATCCAGCTAATAAAAATCTGACACCTACTGTCAATTCAGAAACTTGTCCTTGTTAGGTTCCAACGTCACTGTCAACTAGATCAAAACTGTCCCTTCCCTCTCCCATGCAATATTTCTTTTCTCTTCCCAAGGTTGCTCTAGATTCTGTCATCTGATTCCCTGTGGAAAAATGTGAAGAAAGATTGAGAAGAAAAATATTGAGATTTACCCCAGGATGCTACATGGAAGCATCCTTCATTGTTTGGCTTCCACTATTTTTGTGGGTAGCTAGCTCTGTCTTCTTGGCAAATGGAGCTCTAATTACAGTGCAGTGAGAATTCTGGATTCTTCATACTCTTCAAACATACTTACGGAGTGCTTCTCTGAGTCAATTTTGTCAAGGTTGCAGAAGATTTAGATGTCCTGGCACATTTTTTCAAAAAAAGTTTACAATCTAATTTGAGAAATAAGACTGATACACAGGAGACAACAGACAACAATGCAAGATAGCATGGACTCAGTTTCAATATGTGGTACAGGGATGAAGGCAGTGGTGTGTTGATAAATTTTTAACAACCAGCTCTCTAGGGGAAAAATATGGTCCTGATTTTAACGTTCATCAGTTTCTGAGCTAAAACTATTTCTCCACAATAGATTTCAATTTACCAGCATGGTATTACTGAATATGAAACTGGAAAGAGATGCGTGTAATCTGCTCTGGTGAGCCAGTGCAAGCTGGCTCAGCCTGCCATTGAGTATAGGCTATTACGAAAGGGATGGAAGTGAGAAACAAGGTTATTATGAGAGGATTTCACGAAGGTGCCTGGCAATGAGCTGAGTCCTAAAATACTCCTAAGAAACAATTTAAAAATTAAAAATAGATCTATTCTAATTTGGCAGATAAAAAATTCTCCATTTAAGCCAAGACTGAGAATACAGTTTCATTTGGGAGCTATATGTCAAGAATGTATTGTGGGGGGTGGGGAGGGATGTGCTTCCAGGCTCTGAGGACTTGAAATCTGGGTGGGCAGCTGGGAACAGAGGACTTCCCAGGAAAGAAGAAAAATATGAACAGAGGCACAGATTTGGCAATGCATATTAGAAGGTTCCTAGATGGGGAGGTTGGCCTTCCTGCAATAGAAGAGATGGTAAAGATGGCAGATTTGCTGTGTGAAATGGTCTGATAGGGCAGGGCCTTATCAGTCCAGCAGAGGTTTATTTACCAGGTCAGAAAAGTAATGTAATTATATATTGCTAACATAATATATACATAATATAATTAGTATATTGGAACTCAGAGACAGTCTAGTCCATTTTGCAGTTGACACCATGGAGATTTGCCCCTGACCACATGTTTTGACATTGATAGATTCCAGATCAGATTCCAGATTTCCTAAGTCCCAGCCAATTCCAATGTTTCTTACATTGTAATAAACCCACCTAAAGAATTGTAAGTCTAGCAGTGATAGATCTGTAGGGATAAAATCTTATTCATAACCAAATATGAATCTTAAAAATAAACTTTGATGAAGTATAATACAATATGGTAC
>NW_012153507.1:6299156-6307021 GCF_000956105.1 Propithecus coquereli
CATACTATCTTGATTACTGTAGCCTCAAAGTAGTGCAAGTCCTTTAACTTTGTACATTTTTTCCAAATTGTTTTAGCATTCTTGGTCCTCTGCATATCTTTGTAAATTTTAGAATGAGAATGTTTTATTATCTTGGCTAGAGGATTTGGTACCTTAATCTTAAGTGGGTCATTGTGAATTCAGAAATTGGACAGATGAGAGATATACTTTAAGGAAAAGCCCACTGAATATAATGTCAAAGTAGATGTGGCTCTAAAATGCTGACCCTGATTAGCTGGAATAATGGTAAGGTCCTTGAAGAAGACAGAAAGGTTGAGATTGAGAGCTTTATCTGGATATAAGAAAGGTTGATGTTTAGCTTGCTTTCAAAAATGTAAAATTTATTATGATTGCAAAGCACACAAATAGAAAAGTGAAAAGGAGGGTAAGTTGGAGATGTGGGAAGAAGATTGGTGATGGAAATAGAGATTTGAGAGCAATCAACAGAAATAATAACAGAAAAAATGGAGAGGGAGAATATGGAGAGAAAAATAAGGGCCAAGGATTGACCAGAGAACAGCATATGTAATTATAGCATAGGTAGAATAAACAAATTCATTGGAGGTAACTAAATGAGTGCTGGGAAGAGAGAAAAACAGTGTGGTGTCATGGAAACCAAGGTTGGAGAATGTCTCCATGAGACAGGGGTTAGAAGTGTCAAAGCAGAGAAGGAAGAGGAAAAAAAAAAGAAAAAGCAAAGTCTGATGGCTTTAGCAATGGAGCCTTCTTTAGTGACATTTGAACAAACGATTTCATGGGCATGAACATGTCTAAGCCAACTCGCAGGGAATTACGGGGTGTGGGAGAGAAATTCTATTTCAGTAATTCTGAAAATGAAGAGAGAACAATGAGATTGTCACTGTAGAGAACCACAGGATCAGATGTATCTTCTTTATACAAGTTATATATACTCGCTTTTTGACAAAATGGGGCTAGTGTCTCTGCTTCCCACAATTATATCAAATTGTCTGTCCACCAGATTTTATAAAATAGATAAGCCAGCTGGGCTCCAAACAGCTAGATGATACTTTCCTTCTCCTCTCTCAACTCAGGAGCTTACATCCCCTCATCCAAACCTCAAGTTGTCCTAATCCTTTACTATTACAGTGGAAACTAAACATGTTTTCTCAATCATAATTCTGTCTTCCTGACTTCACTCAAAAGGACTACTGGAATTAGCAAAAAATATTTTTTGGTGGGACTTGAATGATCATTTTCAGCGGAGTGAAAATGTTTTGTAGTTATTCTGCTTTGAGGGTACAATGACTTGTTTGGACAGTGTTACCTCTCTGAAATCAAGTTTCTACACTCAGAATTCAACTGAAACACTGCCTAAAAGGCCCTTTGTGACCACTCTTCAAAGTTTTCTTTCCTTGAATACTTATTGCTATACCATTTTTTCCGAAGACACTCATTTTTATGGTTTTCTCAACATCCACTTCACCAGCATTCCTCCTTGTTAGAAGGGTCTGAGTGGTGGATATCAATATTGGTTGAGACACAGAGCATGACTTTCTCCTTGGTGCCCCCTTTCCCTTCCTAACATCACTATGATGTCTGTGAGGTGTACACATGCTCAGAAGTCTTCGTGTACAGGAAATAATTTGCTCTGCAGTGATGTTATTCATTATGTTTGCACCCCAAAGAAGCACAAGTAGGTTTGTCTCTTCATGTGCAAGGATCTTGTCCATGAGCATGCTGGTCAGAAAGAAAGGCATTGGGTTCACTCTCTCACTTCAACTATCACTGTCCCTTGCTTTAAAGTCTGATTGCTGATGGAATTTCCTCTTGATGACTTTCTTTATTGCTTTCAGACACTGATAAAACAGAATGCAGAAAAAGAACTTCACGAAAGTGAAAGAATTCATCTTGGGATTCTCTAGCTTTGGAAAGCATCAGATAACCCCCTTTGTGGTTTTTCTAACCATCTACATTTTAACTCTGGCTGGTAACATCATCATTGTGACCATCATCCACATTGACCATCATCTCTGCACACCCATGTATTTCTTCCTGAGCATGCTGGCTAGTTCAGAGACAGTGTACACACTGGTTATTGTCCCACGGATGCTTTCTAGTCTCATTTTTCACAATCAGCCCATCTCTTTGGCAGACTGTGCAACCCAGATGTTCTTTGTTGTCATCTTGGCCACCAACAATTGCTTCCTGCTGACAGCAATGGGCTATGACCGCTACATGGCCATCTGCAAGCCCCTGAGGTACACGGTCATCATGAGCAAAGGAATGTGTGCGCAGTTGGTGTGTGGGTCCTTTGGCACTGGTCTGGTTATGGCAGTTCTCCATGTGACAGCCATGTTCAATTTGCCATTCTGTGGCACAGTGGTGGACCACTTCTTCTGTGACATTTACCCAGTCATGAAACTTTCTTGCACTGATACCACTATCAATGAGATAATCAATTATGGTGTAAGTTCATTTGTGATTTTTGTGCCCATAGGCCTGATATTCATCTTCTATGTCCTCATCATCTCCTCCATCCTTACAATTGCCTCAGCTGAGGACTGGAAGAAGACCTTTGCCACCTGTGCCTCCCACCTCACTGTGGTCATTGTCCACTATGGCTGTGCCTCCATTACCTACCTCAAGCCCAAGTCAGAAAGTTCAATAGAAAAAGACCTTCTTCTCTCTGTGACCTATACCATCATCACTCCCCTTTTGAACCCTGTTGTTTATAGTCTGAGGAACAAGGAAGTCAAAGATGGCCTGCACCGAGTTGTGAGCAGAAACATTTCTTAACAGATTGAATCATTTTGTCAGGAGACCTTTAGCCCAGAGTAATATGTGTCTATTCACAAACATGCCACAATACACACGTTCATCAAATGCAGTGTTTGTTGAGCATAATATCAGAGAGTGGAAACGCTTTTCTTTTTTTATGTTCTAAGGATGGCAGAAAGTAGGGCTTCTGCTCTGGTGAATTTTGTAACCAAATACAAGAATCATTCCAAGTCGGACTAAGACTACTTGTTTCTGTGGTTGAGGATTTGGGTTTTGAAACTTTTAGGGACCCCATTTTATCTGAACTCTCTAATAGTCAAATCCTTGACTTAGTCTGGGAAGGGGATGTGGAGAAGAGGCAGTGGGAACTTAGGTGGCAGGGGTATGGGAAAATGAGCAGCAGCTTTCATTTCTCTCTTCTTATACAAAAGAGAAAGCTTTCATTCTCAGGAGTTAAATCATGTTCCCTGCAACAGTCATTTTAGAAAGGGTTTCCTTAATTCTTGCTGATTGAGAAATGAACAGCTTTGCAAAAAAGGGTCCTTCTTTTATTATCTAGCCAAATTAACTCCTTAAATAGTATTCATTTCTATGTGTATTCCTTCCTTCTGTGCAATCAAGGCAAATATCTCTGCTGTTCCTTAGAGGCTAAGCAGGGAGAAGATATATTAGTGGCTTTTCTCTGTAACTGCATTTTTATCCAGATGCACTCTTTTGTAAAGACTCTTCTCAACCTATGGAAACTTTTTAGATTTTTGATTTATATGTAGTAGCTGCAATAGCACTGAAGTTGTGTTAGATTTTGGTTGTACTAATTCCAGGGTCCGAGGTAAATGCCATTAACTTCCATTCTTTCAGTAAACAGTGCAAACATCATACTTCTCCACATACTTATTCACATCAAAATAAATATAACCATGTTATGTTGCTTGATATCCTCAATGGGGAAAGTTGTGGGAATATTTTGTTTTATTGATCTTCCCACCAGAGTTTTTCTCTAATTTGAGACAGAGCTGGAAGACACTTTCTAACATTTGTTTTCACACACTCATGGCACCCATTGTTATTCCACCTCGAGGTCAGTTCCTATCCTTTACTTCCCAATTTTCTTTCTTTTTTTTAAATTTCTAATATTAAGGGGGTACAAATGTTTTAGGTAACATGAATCATTTTTGTAATGCTTGAGTCTGGCTATAGATGTGTCCGTCACCCAAATAGTGTTCATAGTACCCATTAGGTTAGTTTATTCCCCTCCACTTCTCTCCCCTCCCCTCTGGTTGCTTTCCACTGAGTTTTACTTCCCTCTGTGCCCTTGTGTGCTCATCAGTTAGTTCCAATTTAATAGTAAGTATATGTGGTGTTTTTCTATTTTGAACCACAGAAATAGGGCTGAGCATCTTCTAGGTGACCTGTAATTTTCTCTCTGTTCTGCAGAGCCCTGCGTAAGATCACAAGCTGGAGGTGAGGGTCCTCTGCCGTGTTCTCTTGGGGCCAGCTGTTACAGTTGGGTGACATAACAGGTGGTGGTGTCTCGCCAGTGACCAGCACCTCATATCCTTCTAAAGAGTGTCTCAACATGAGGTCCACGGTTCCCTAAGGGTGCCTGGGTAGGTGTCAGTGGTTTTTTAAAACTTTTTTGAAATTATTCACTAAATCGTGACTATAAGCACAAGTGTGCCTTTTTCATCATATTCTTAAAGAATTTGCTCTGATATAAGTATTTCTTCCCTCAAGTCCAAGCAGAAATATGAAAACAGATCCAACTTCCCTCTTTTATAGACTATTACTTTTACAATTTCTTTAGACTCTCTTAGAGAAATACCGTTTGACTTTGTTTTTGCCTATATGGGCACTATTATTTTTTCACTAAATGGGAGAATGTTCTCAGCTTGGAGGTTGAGGGATAATGGGTGGTAGATGGATGTCAGAGGGCAAATATGGTCTTTTTCATTGAGACTTTCCCTGCCTTTTCCCATGGCATCCCCTTATTCCCTAAGAGTTTCAATACCATTCCCATCCCTCCCTCTGACACCTTATGGGTGAGTGGATACTTTTCTAGTGTTGTTTTAAATACTTTGCATGGCTTTCGACCCACTGGTGAAAGCAGCTTCTACAGGAAAACTGCAATAATATAAAAGTGAGTAGGTCTATGTGGTCAGCATGATGAATCAGGAGCAGTGTGTCATTTTCTTGCTGCTTCCCATAATCTATTCTTAATACTTATATTGCCAGCTGATGTGGGGATATTTTCCCTATTACCATTGTTTTTATCATCATCACCACCATGATTATTCTCTGATATCTCTCTCTACCCATGATCCTTTATCTTTCGTCTCTTACATCAAAAATACCTCCATTCTTTTAGCACTTTTTTTATTTAGCTCTTTCTTTCATCAGAGAAATGCCTATAATATAATTTATTTCTTCAATCTGTATATATTCCTCAAGCACTATGTGAAGCAATTAACTATCTCTGAGCTTACCATAATGAGTCATGCAGGGACTCTGTTTCACATTATTCATAGTCCAGTTGGGAAGGCAGACAAAATAACAAGAATTGCAAAAACTTGCTACAGGCACGTGTACAGGATTATTGTTTGGGGTCAAGGGTGTTATTCAAACAAAGGATCTGGTCAAATCTATTTAGAAGGTCAGAAAAGCATTCAAAGAGAGATGATATTTAATTAACTTTTTGTGGCATTGGGTCAATTGATGTCTGGGAGGCCGATAAGGGAAAAAGGAAGAGCCTGAGAAGAGACACAAACGCTGGAAATGCCAGACGTATTAGGTGAGCAGGTGTTTTATTCACCTCTGTATGCCCACTACCTTGTTGAATATTAGCCTACTAACAAGTAGGTGCTTAGTATACCTTTGGGTGAATGGCTGTGTGAACACTTATTAAGTATAAAGTCTTATCCAAAGATTTCCAGGTGTATTTTTTGATAGATACATATTATCATGTTCCCTCTGTCTACCTTACAGACTTTCCTCACCTGAGGTCAACTAACAGAGAAAATAACAGAGTAGGGGTGACAATCCTAAGAGCATATTTGAAATTACTTTCTCCCATTGCAGGATTGCCTACAAGCAGTTCTTACTTGCTCCATAAACTCAGTTGACTATCATATAATTACATTAATTAGTCATTTAAAACTAGACTATAAAAAGCCTTTCTTTTAAAGGAAACTGGATTAACACGAGGTTAATATGTTTTAGCCATAACCAGGACAATAACTTCAACAAGCTTAAAAATGATTTCTTGATAGCTTGACATATAAAATCAAGAGTTAAGATATTTCAAAATTTGCCTTTTAGAAAAAATTACGAAAAGACTATTATGGATCTTAAAACTTCCGAAATATGATTTGTACAGTCTTAATTTTGTAGCTTTCTGATATCCTTTTGCATTCCTTTTCAATTCATGATGAATAACAGGAGAAAATTGCTGCAGTCCTCTCAACAATAAGTAGAATAGAACATTTTATTAATGGACACAAATGCTTCTGGGAGAAGAGAGGGAAGGAAAGTGGGCAGGAGAGATAAGATTAAGCCAAAGACAAACAGGTAGTTTATGGTTAAGCCCACAGAGCTTAACTTTTAAAAAGACATATTGAAAATGTGCAAGAATCAAAGTTAGTTTTATTGCTGCTGCTGAGGTGTGTACACCAGGTATAAGCGTGTGTGTGTGTGTGTGTGTGTGTGTGTATGGACATATATATGTACACATACATGCACATGGGTGTTTTTGTGGGGAGAGAGCTAACATATAAAAGTTTTAGATGTTATGAGCATCTCATCTATCTATGAGATAAAAGTGCTTTATTTGCATTATTTCATTTAATATCCATCCCTAATATTTATATAGCTCTTTACAGTTCACGATGGTCTTTCATGTCCATGACCTCATTTGATTCTCAGCATTCCTGTAAGGTATTAGTCTCCCATTTTTCAGATAAATCCACTGTGAGTGGATAGTTTAAATTACTTTCCCCAGGTCACATACATCAATGGAGATAGAAGTAGGACTAAAACAGAAGTGAGCCTCAATTACAAATCTGTTTATTCTAAATTCCATGCTTTTTATTACTTCATCCATATGTCCAAATGTGTGTGTGCATGTGCGTGCATACACACACACACAGACACACAATTTATTAATTCTCATCAGGGAATAAAGTATCATGAATAAGTAAACTTTAGTTTCAGATGCTAAAGCATCATTTTCAACCAGTATTGATAGACTCTGAAATGTCCTAGTTCCTTTCCTGCCTTTGTAAACAAAGTATATTGATGATCAGGAATATATTTCTTGACATGTTTACATGGGCACTTAACTATATCTTGTGTTGTAGTTCACTGATATTTTCAGTTGGAACTGAACTTATATTAGAGTCTATGCTTCTGAATTAAAAAAACCTACATATTTCAGTATTTTATAAAATTCGTATTAGCATTGCATGATTTCTGACTTTTTAAATTTTTTAGTTTGTTACTTCAACAAATCTGATATGCATGCCCACTGTGAGTGTCAGGCACTGGGTTAAGCACCAGGGACGAAGCAATAAATAAGACCCGAATCTTGCTTTGAGTAGCTAATGATCTCTTGCAACTCTTTTCAATGCAGTGTGATTAGTGCTATACATACTGTACAATGAAACCCCAGAGAAAAAAATATGGCCTGACTTGGTGAATTTCATCCTTGCATGTATTGGTAGGAGAAGGCCAAGGTGAATGAGTTTGGCCAGTCCAAGCACTGTATTCTAGTGAGACTACCTGACATTGAGCCTAATCAGACACAGTAAGTGCACCAGGGTTAATGAATCCAGAATCACTATAATTTATAATCCACAATATCCAGTATATAATTACAAAATGTTCAACATTGGAACAAACAGAAAATTATGATCCATCGTCAAGAGAAAATCAGTTTATATAAATCAATCCTAAGATGATTTAATTTAGTAGTCAGGGACTTTAAAACAGCTAGTGTATATAGGTTTAAAAACTTAAAGAAAAATATGTTTATGGTGAGTAAACAGATGTAGAATCTCAGTCAAGAAATCTAGAACTAAAAATTAAAATATTTG
>NW_012153507.1:6307972-6324322 GCF_000956105.1 Propithecus coquereli
TTTTTTAATTCAAAAAAAGGGAAAAGGAGGAACAGAATAACAAATAATGGATGGAACAAACAGAAAAAATAGCAAAACAATGGACAAACTCATCAATATAATGTAATAATTATGTTCAACTTAAGTGTACCAAACATGGCAATGGAAAGGCAGACATTGTCAGAATTGATAAAAACAAGAAAGACCCAAGTATATTCTATTTTGAAAAGACAAACTTGACATAAAAGTACATAAACAAATTGAAAAAAAAAGTTGAGGAAAGATACGTTAATAGCATGTAAACTCTAATTATACTGGAGTGTTATACCTTCCAGAATTTTCTTTAGCATTTTTGGTAATGTAGAAATTATCGCAATTTTCACTATCTAAAAATGTCTTTTATCTTCACTTCTAAATTAATATCAGATAATGCAGATATCAAGACAAGAAATATAATCATAGATAAGAGGGAGATTTCATTATAATAAAAGGCTAATTCATCAGTGAAAATTAGCTCATACCAATCAAATGTGTATGCTCCTAATAATAGAGCTTCAAAATAAATAAAGCCAAACCTAGGAGAATTAAACAGAGAAACAGATAAATCCACAATTTTAATCAGAGATTTCAATACTCCTCTGTTAGCAATTGATTGAACAAGTAGACATAAAATAAGCACATAAAATAGCTACTCTATGGTATCTATCAATTTGATGACTGATATTTATAGAATATTCCAACCAACAACAGAATACATTTTCTTTTCAAGTGCACATAGAAACAAGAGAGAACATATGATGAATTATAAAACAAGACTCAATGAACTTATAAGGATTAAAGTCATACAGACTCTATGTTCTCTGACCATAATGAAATTTAATTAGAAATAAAACAAAAACTTAAAAATTTAGAAGTTAAATAACATACAGCTAAATAACTGAGGGATTAAAGAAGAAATTATGAGATATTAGAAAACATTGTGAATTGAATAGAAATAAAAACATAAGATATTAAAACTTGTGAAATTCAGCTAAACTAGTATTCAGAGAGTAAATTATAGTTTGAATGCTTATAGTGGAAAAAAAGCATATCAGTCATGGTCCATTCCTGAGACAGAAATTACACAGTAATTTGAACAATGAAAGTTTAATATAATGAATTAATTGTAGCAGGGATTTCCTGTTGGTTTAGTGACATATGGAGCCACATATGGCCAGATGGCAGTCTCATCTTCCAGCTGAATGGACTACTGTTGCATTCCCTGGTAGAAGCATTTTCCCCATGGGGACTAAAATCATCAGAGTTCAAGGATGCTGAGAAAGGATGGAAAATTCTGCAAGTGAGTTATTAGATGTAATAGGAGTGAAGGAAATTATTCCCACTTCCACTCTTTAACTCCTGGTTCCATGAATTCTGACTAGGGGGAAGATAGTAGTATATAATTGCATGATTCGAAACACACACTATATCCCATAAAACAGAACTCTATAATTTCAAGATATTTCCCAACTGGGGTTGTAACTGAGTCTTTAGTAAGCCATTCATCTTTCAAGTATGGCAGCTATTTCTGGAAAATGGAGTATGCGGTAAGACAAGTTTATTCCATGGACATGAGCCCATTGCGGCACTTCCGTTCTGTTAAACGAGTTTTTTTGAGCAGATGCAATACTATGGCGAATGCCATGATGGTGATTAAGGCATTCTGTGTGTCCACAGATGGTGGTGCTGGAAGAAGAACTATGAGCATGGAAAGCAAATCAATGTCTAAAATATATGGCTATTCCACCAAAGACAAATTTCTGCTCTTTCCATGATGAAAGAAGTCCAATATAATCAACCTGCTACCAGGCCAGTTCTTAAGGAATGGTGCCATATTTAGGGTTTATTATTGGTCTCTGCTCTCAGCAGATTATGTGCTCAATAGTAGCATTAGCCAGGTCAGCCTTGGTAAGGGGAAGCCCATATTGTTGAGTCCATGTATAGTCTCCATTCCTGCTAACATGGCCACTTTGTTCGTAGGACCTTTGTAAAAGCACTGAGGTATCTGGGAAGAGAGTCTGACAGGCATCCACAGAATACGACATTTTGATCACCTGACCACTGTGAGCTTTCATTTTGATTTGTTGGCCACAGTAATATTTTGGGTCTCAAGATGTTAGCATCAGTTTAGGGCCAAGGTCAAGTAATTCTTGAAAGGTCTGGGTATTTTCTATTCCTCAATGCAGTCACTGCAGCATAAAGCCACAGATCCCTTTGGGGGAAGTTTTGGTGGAAGAGTTACAATGTGTGCTTGCATCAGTGATGCAGGATACTTCCTCAAAGAGTCTGGATCTCCCTTTCAATCAAGGGCTCTGGATCTGTGAATTATCATAGGTCTGGAAACTGGTTGCGAGATTGTAATGCTCCACTCTGTTCTCTTAAGTCAGATGATAGATGTAATATCAGCTCAGGTCTGGTAAGTTGGTTCAAAGACCCACCTGTGGTTATTTTCCAAGTTCCTGGATGTATAATTAGAATAGACACACATAGCAACTGGCAAAATACTCAAAGTGGCTCCGTGACCCACAGGATGAGGGCCATTATGGTAGAAAGTATGAAGTGGAAGCCCTTAGAAGTTCCTCTCCTTACCAAGATGTGAACAAGGAGCAATACTGCATTACTATAGGAATTGTAGAGATTAATGGCACCATAAAAGACTTGAAGAAAGCAAGGATGGTTTCATCCCTCACCTCCCTCTTTAATTTCCACAGTTTGATCTGTGAAGAAGTTAGATGTAAATTGGACAGAGACTGTGGAATATTATAAATTTAATCAGCTTGTGACTGTAATTGCAGTTGCTGCCCCAGTTGTAGTATCTCTATGGGAACAATTGAACTTAGCACTTGGAACTTGGTATGTAGCTATTCACCTGGATGATCACTTTTTCTCCACCACAATTTTAGGGACAACCAGAAGCAGTTTTTATTACCTGGCAAGGCCAATAATATACTTTCACAGTCTTACCTTAAGGCTATGGTAATTTTACTCTTGTCATAATATAGATCTTAAAAATCTTGCTTATCATAATATTTCCTAAATATTATACTTATTGGTTATATTGATAAAATTGTGCAAATTTGATCTGTTGAACAGAAAATAACAAGTACTTTAGATGCCTTACCAGGAAATGTGTGAATGAGAGGGTAAGTTCTAATTCTACATCAGTCAGGGCCCAGTTAAAAGACAAAAAACACTTACTGATTTGAATAGGGAGTTTAATATAATGAATTATTAACTATGAGAAGGGGCTGGAGTAATGAGGTATTTGACAGTTATTAGTAAAAAATAAGTCTAAAAAAATAGGAATAGCAGATATAATAGTCATTATCCCTATCGCTAAGATAGAAGAGTGTGGGAAAACAAATTTTCCTTGGATATTTTTTAGTGTTTCAGTAAAAACCTGTCTCTTGAGCCAAGGAAATGTATATACAATAAGAATAAAGAATGTTTGCTTTCATTTTCCCTAAAAACATTTTATTTTTTGCATACACTGAGGATTAGATCTGTAGCCATTCTTTTCCCTAATGGTGGAGCTAATTGCTTTCATACAGTAAACATTCTCTTATCTCCCCAAAAGCCAAATGGTTACATTTTGGGTTAGGCACCTAAATTAGAGCATTATCTCCCCATTTATTTACATTTTACAAGGAGAGCCATCCAGGGCCCTGAAGAAATTTTTAGGTTGTAAAAGCCATAGATAATAGGTTTATCTTTCCCCTGGAGAAATTTATTTATCTACTGAAAGGTTAGAGAGTAAGGATCCTTTCCATTCTGTTCCAAGGAGACTCTCCCAGAAGGAGAGGGAGAAAAATGGTCTCTTTCCCCTTTATAAATGGAGAACATTTATATTTCTTCATCTCTTGCATACAGAGTAATTCTGCCACTTGTATAGAATAATTTTTTTTCCATCTGGCTCTTATCATGTCACTCTGCAGGGTTTGGGCCATGGAGAGATTAATGCTGCAGTGTTGTTATTCTGGTTGTTGATTGTGCAGTAAGCATACTAAGAAATCTGCTTTGGTCCAGGAACCTTGTGCATTGAGGAAAATTTAATAAAGATGATTATTAAAAACCTGACAAGTACCCAAGGAAGAGGCAACCCTTCCTGCATGAGGGCTAATATCTAGACTTTATTAGACAGGGTACAGCATTGACCCACTATCTAGCAGAGATGTTGCAATGTGCCATTCCAATAGAACTTGCTAGAAATCTATGGTTTGGAACTTGCCAGAAATATTCCCTCTACTATGATGAGGAAAGCTATTCAGAGGAATGTGTCGTGCTGGAGCACTCCACTGTGCATAAGGGGATGCTGAGGGAAACTGAGTGGTATTGGATGCCATGTACTGCAGAAACTCGATGTTGGTGAAGCTGTCCATGTTGCAGCGTCTGGCGTGGTGAAGTCAACCCATGCTACAGAAACCTGCCAAGTGGATCACATTGGAACTAAGAGGGGAAGTCTCTTCATCTTGCAATATCTCTGTAGTGCTCAGTGTTGACAAAGCTCAACCTTGTGTCAGCTGTCAAGCGACAAGTTCCATTTTGTTCAGAGCAGGCAATGAAAGAATTTGAAGCTGAAGGGCAATGAATTGACAAATGGTACACAAAGAAAGGTCTAAAGTCACTTATATTAATATATTGTTGCTTCCACTCAGGAGGGATTAACTATTACTCAATTAGTCCTTTTACCATAGAAATGTTTTTTAAATGGGAAAATATATGAATCAACTTTTTTCAGATTATGAACTAAAGGCAATGAAAGACTATGATTCTTTTTTTACCTAGAAAAAATTCTTTATGTTGGGAAATTAAGAAACATATTTGTAAGAAAAAACTGTGATTCTTGAGAGAAGAAAAACATGAAAGCTTGAGCTTCATGATTGCTCTTCTGCCTAAAGGCCTTTTCCAAAACATGGCATAAGTAAATGGAGTCTAAGCAAAATACATGGTTTTGCTAAACTGAAAAGGAAAAAATTGAAGTTTAGAGCTTGATGTGCTGGAAATTATGAGGCAGAGTATGGGAAAAAAGGAAGTTGCACAAAGCAAGTGCTTCAGTGATATGCATAAGCATCCCCTGAGTCTTTAATGGAATACTAAGCTATGTGTACACTGGGCCAGTCACCACAAAGCTGGCAGAGAACAATTATGAGGAGATACGGGCTAAACCTGTGGTCCCCAGTCCCTGGGCTGCAGACCAGTACTAGACCATGGCCTCTTAGGAACTGAGCTGCAAGGCAGGAGGTGAGCAGTGGGAGAGTGAGTGAAGCTTCATCTGTATTTATAGCTGCTCCCCATGGCTCACATCACTGCCTGAGCTCTGCCTCCTGTCAGATGAGTCACTGTTTCCCATCATCCCCAGATGGGACTGTCTAGTTGCAGGAAAATGAGCTCAGGACTCCCACTGATTCTGCATTATGGTGAGTTGTATAATTATTTCATTAGGTATTACAATGTAATAATAATAGAAATAAAGTGCACAATAAATGTAATGAGCTTGAACTATCCCAAAACCAGCCCCCCGCCCTCAAGTCTGCGGAAAAATTGTCTTCCATGAAACCAGTCCCTGGTGCCAAAAATGTTGGGGACTGCTGGGCTAAACGGAGCCTCCAAAGTTTACATTCAGCTGGGAGATGTTGGTATTTGACCATCTAGAATGGAGATGCACAACTGAACATTCTGGGGCCTCAACTGAGATCTCAGTAAGGCCATATGTTAGAGGTAAGGCTACTCTCACCCTAAAGTAAAGGCTAATGAGACATGCCATGTCAAACTTAGGAAGAAAGTTCAACAGAGTCAAGCTGATCCACAAGTAACTCAAATACATAACAGAACAAAGTTCAAGACTCTTTAAAGGTATATAAGAAAAAAAAATGCAACTCTCCACACATAAAATTAAAAATCTCCAGCATTCACTAAAAAACTACTAGATATAGGAAGAAGCATAAAAATGTCACCTATAGTCAGAAGAAAAATCAGTCAAAAGAAAGAGACACAGAAATGAAAGAGATGATGGTGTTAGCAGAGGAGCATGGTAAAACAATTATAAATATTACAAATATGTTCAAAGATTAAGAGAAAACATGGATGTAATGAGGAGAGGAATGGAAGATATAAAAGAACCAAATGCAACTTCTAACAATCAAAGAAATAAAATACCCGCAATGAAGATTTCACTGGGTAAAATTAATAGCATACTAGGAACTGAAGAAGAAAAGGTCATTGAACTTGAAGACAAAGCAATAGGAATTATTTTAAAAAGGAGCACAGAGAATAAAAGATTGGAAACAATAAATCAAGCTTCAGGGACTTGTGGAAAAATAAGAAGTTCTTAGAATTCTGTAGTTTTTAATGGTTATATTAATTAGAAGGTCCAGAAAGATCCAAACTCAATGAACCCAACTTCCACTTTAAGAAGCTAAAAGGAAGAGAAAATTGAAACCAAATTAAACACAAGAAAAGAATAAATATAAGAACTAAAATGGACTAAATAGAAAACAAACAAAAATAAAGTCAAAGAAACCATAAGTTTTCAAAAATGTAAATAAATATGATAAACTTCTAGCTAGATGAACTGACAAAGAAAAGAAGACACAAATAAAGGAGAGTTTACTGTAGATTCTGTACATATAAAACTATTGAGAAAAGAATATTATGAAAAACTTGTGCCAATAAATTCAACCACTTATGAAGTGGATAATTCTTTCAAAGTCACAGATGATTAAATCTGACTCAGGAAGAAATGGAAAATATGAATGGCTGTATATCTATTAAATTATGTTAAATCTTCCAACAAAGAATGCACCAGGCCTCAATAGCATCACTGGTGAATTCTATCAAAGATTTAAGGAATAACTTGCACTAAGTTGCCACAAACTTCCAGATTGGTGAGGAAGTGAGAATATTTTCCATTTCATTTTATGAGGCCAGTTTTATTATGATACCAAAGTCAGGCAGTCTTTGAACATGACATAAAAAAGAGAAAACTAGAGAAAAACATCCCTCATAAATAAATATAGATATAAAACTCCTTAACAAAATGCTAGTAGGTAAACTCCAACAATATATAAAATGAGTCATACGCCATGAACAAGTAAGATTTTTAACAAGTAATCAAAGGCTGGTTTAACATTTGAAAATCAATTAATGAAATTTATCATATAAATAATAAAGGAGAAAAGTCATATATGATTAAGTCAAAATTGATTCAGAAAAAAATTAGGCAAAATTTAGATTTCATTCATTAAAAAACCTCTTGGCAATCTAGCAATAGGAAGGAATTTTCTCAACTGCCAGCTATCATCATAATTATAATTATTGGTTTCTTTTAGCATTACATAATTGGTTATCTTTTTAAATAACAAACCATAATTATAATTAATGGTGAACCCTGGGGTTTATATCATATGTAGAAGTAAATGAATTATAAACAGCACAAACAACAGGAATGGATAAATGACATTATATTGTTTAGTTTTCTTGTATTATATATAAAAATGATAAAATGTGAATTCAGGGTAGGCTTTGGAAATTTGAATGTCTATATTTTAAATCCTAGGACAACAGTGAAGAAAATTAAGGAGGAGGAGGAAGTAAAAAGCCAATATAACAGATAAAATGTAACACTAAAAATGCATGATTAATGTAAAATAAAGCAAGAAAGAAGGAACAACAAATAAAATAACGGAAAATAAATAGCCATATGGGAGACTGAAACACAACCATATTAGTGACTACTTCAATATAATAAATTAGCATCCCAATTAAAAGATAAAGTTTGCCAAATTGAATAAAAAAGCAGGACGTCTTATATGATGTTTATATGAGGTGCACTATAAATGTAAATGCCAGATAGATTAAAAATAAATATTTTAAAAAAGCATAATGGATTTCAGAAGACACATTACATCAGACAAAGTAGACTTCAGGATAAAGAATATTATCGTAGATAAATAGGGACATTCTAAAATGATAAAAGGATCAATTTATTAAGAAGACATAATAATCTTAAATATCTATACACCTTATACTAGATTTTCAAAATAAATGAAACAGAAACTGATAGAACTGAAAGGAAAAATTGACAAATCCACAATTATATCAGATATTTCCACACTTCTCTCTCAATAATTCATGTAACAAGTAAGTATAAAATCAGTACAATTATAGAAAAAAAGAAAATATAAAAGAAATATATAGAGAAGAAAAAGAAAAGAACATGTTGAAGAATAAAAAAAGAAGACCTACAGTTTCAATGAACTTGACCTTATTGTCATTTATAAAACATTCATTTGAAAATAGTAGAATGCACATTCTTTTCAAGTGTTCATGGGACATTCACTAAGGTAGACCACTTGCTGGAATTTAAAGAAAGTCTAAATACATTTAAAATGATGAAAATGACACAGAGTATCTTCTACTACCAGAAAGGAATTAAATTAGAAATTAATAACAGAAAGATATGTATAAAATACCAAAAAGTTTGAAAATTAAGCACCACATTTCTGAATAACTTGTGGGCCAAAGAAGAACCAGAAGGAAAACTGGGGTATATTTTGAATTGAATGAAAATGCAAACAAAATATCAAAATTTGTGGGTTGCCATTAAAGCAGAGTTTAAGGATAAATCATAGCATTAGCTTTTTATATAAGAATAGAAGAATGGGGTAAAATCAATGATCTATGTCTCCATCTTATTATAAAAAGCTAGATAAAGAAGAGCAATTAAACCCAATCTAAGTAGATCCATCCAAGTTGTTTCATGTATCAATAGTTCATTTCTTTTTTGTAGTGTCATTTGTCCTTTTTATTGCTGAGTACTGTTCCATAGTAAGGATATATTTTTTGGCCTGTTTTCAATAGGATTGTTTGTTTTCTTACTGTTGAATTTTTAGAGTTTTAAATTTTCCTAGGAACCGACTGCAATTACCCTCCAAACTTTTATCAAAACTATAGATTCTTGTGACGGTAGTAGAAGGAACTCTGAAGCAATGAGAAGAGGAGGAAGCAATAATCTCTAAGGAAGAACCATTGTGACTTTAGTCACACAATTACAATAATGATGACATATTTTATTTTTTATTTTTAAATGTCAAATATTCTTATTAGAACAGAAGCAAAATGTGGTTGCACTTAGGAAATATCTATTTCTCTAGTAAATTTGTTGAGCACCTACCAAATGCAAACTTGTGCTAGGCACCAGTAAGTCTTTACTGGCTTATTAATAGTAATATTTTAAACTTGAGAACAGAAAAGAGCATGATTAAATTAAATGATTAAAGTTAAGATTGTAAAGAATAATATTTCCAAAATCAGCAGCCGAAAATTTTTTTTCCTGATATGATTTTGAGTCCACAGCATCATTTATGAAATATCAGCACTTTCCACATCCTCTTTAGATTGTACTTCGTAAAGCAGAAATTATTTGTAGTGTTGTTTGTCCTTTGCTCCAGTAGGGACACATTTTCTCCAGAGAATAGTAGGCCAGAGAGAGAGAACCCAAATATATGGTGCTTTGGCTTCTTAGTGGAGAGGCCCCTTAGATATCTACAAAATAGGAGGTGATACAATGTGTTAAAAGTGAGGGAGCTGAATAAGGTTGGACCTGAGTGCAGGAGAGACTGGGAGAGCCCCATGGATGATACAGTGGTGGGGGCAGGTGTGTAAACAGGCAATGAATCAAAGGATGGTGTCCAGCATAGTGAGGACAAGGCTGCCCAAGTCTCTCCCAGGACCAGTAATATAGGAAAAGGAGAACAATTACACATTTCCACCCTGAGCATCCAGTCCTCTAAGTCCTGAGCATCACAATTTACATGTGGGTGAATCAGAGTTCACAGCGAATGATACCACAAGGAGCCTGGCCAAGAGAAAAATGACTCTGAATCAGATGTTTTAGCTCTTAGGAAAAGAGGGAGGGGGTTCTTGCATGTCTATAAAGACTGTGATAAAGAAGAAATTGAGTGCAATGAAGGTCATGGCAGGTACTTTAAAAAGGGAATTTATGGTTAACTGATAGTGGCAGAGAAATTGTAAGCTTCTGGAGACCAGAGATTAGGTTGTACATTTCTTCATACCTACCCCTGCACTTAGCAATGCTTAGATACATAGCACTCAAAAAGCACTAGGAAGGAAGGAAGGGGGCATTGTTCTGTGGAAGTACCCCTCTAAGCAGGATGAGAGAAGTGAACATACATGCCCTAAGGATTTGTCCTATAGCCGACAAGGCCAGAATTCAGGGAAACCTCATGGCTAAAGAGAACCTGGCAGTGACAATGGGAAGGTCAAGCAGAGTTGTCCTTTAGGAATGAAACAAGGACCTCTAAACTTGGGCTTCTGTGGCACGAAGCTGTTGACTATATCAATCTTTTCTCAATTCTGGCTATTCCTTGACAGGAATGTTTTCAAATGATTCTGGGTCTTCTCATTACTGGAATCTGGGACACAAAGGTTGGGATGCAGGCAGTAACTGGTATTTTTAATAATTAACTATCATTGATTTCTCAGCCAAAGGTCATTCCTTCTCTACCATTCAGAAGCTCAGACTCTTGGCATCCATATGCAGAAGTGAAAAATCATTCACAAATTATTGATAATCTGCAACCCTCTCCACCTCCCACCCTGTGTGTGTAAACCCTGAGTGGTCTGAGCTCTGTGACAGAAGCTCCCACCAACTAGTGAGACACTTAGCGCTTTGTGGGGGTGCTGTGTCACTTGCCCACGCTGCTGCAGGCCTTGGACTTTGCTCAGGTAGGTAGGAGAGGTGTCAGGGTGGGCTGGAGGACATGTGGTAAAGGGAGGGAAGAAACTAATAAAAGAGTTCAATCTACTTTCTTATTCCCTGGCATTTAGTTGGGTAAATATTTTTCTGCTTTTCTCTTTCCTTAGAGAACAAGAACCCCTTGTTCCTTAGAAGGGGTTCTTGTTCCTTAGAGAATCTACTGCTTACTATGAGAACTTTGTTCTACAGTTGGAGAAACTTCTGCAGAAATTTGCTTTTTGTTTGGGAGCCTTCACTGACTTCTCCCTTACCTGCAGGCTCCTTTTCTCTGAAACTTAGTGTAAGGATAGTGAATTAGTTCTCCTGAGACCCAGAATTGGAAAATACATTTTGCGTAATGGAGTTACAATAGTGCCTTCAAAAGCATCGAGGACGTAACCACCCCAAGTCTCATTGGCACTTGCCTGAGGACTCTTCCTGGGGTGTTGCTGGGTCGATGGAAAGGCCTGGCGAGGAAAGGGGAACGTGGTGGGGGCTCATCCCAACACTGTCCCAGAGTAAGAGGAGGATTTCTAGGGGAATGGGTTCCATAAGGATGAGTTCTTTGTGGAAGTAATTTGAGTACCTGAGATTCTGTGTCTTGCGTGTATATGAGACATATCTGCAGTTCTGATATTCCAGGGCAATAGAAAAGAGTTCCCCCCGAAACCCAAAAGAAAAAGGTCCGGGGCAACCAACCCCCATCCAAGATCTGTGAAATAAATGTGACTGTCATGTGAATGGCATCATTATTAGAACATTCTCCTTATATTTCTGCTACTTCTTTTGCATTGCTTGTTTTTCAAGTTGCTGTTAAACTCAATTTTTCAATACCTTGTTGAGCACACAAAATTATTTTTTTTCTAAACAGAGGGCTTTTGAGTATAGTTATTAAGCTCTTCATTAATCAGCTCATTATTACCATGTGTAGCAGAGAATTAAGAAGTATATTTTGAACAGCCAGAATGATGTCACAAAATAAATACATGCTCTACAATGTATTTGCAGCATTTTTGCTAAGAGTATTATCACGAATGGTTGCCGAATTTCATGAAAGGCTTTTTACCACACCTATTGAGATGGTAATATGTTTTTCTTCTTATTTCTGTAATTGTGGTGAATTAAATTGATTAATTTTCAAGAGCTAACCCCAGTATTTATTCTCGAAATAAATCCAATACAACCGTGATGCATTACCAGGTTTAAATATTGCCGATGTCCTTGTCAGATTTTGCTATTGAGTTATGCTCTGACCAAATAAATTGGGTCATTTTTATTTTCTGGAGAAGTTTTTTTAAGATTGATGTTTAACAGTGATCATCTGGGCCAGGTGTTTTTTCTATAGAAAGATTTTTAAATATGCAGTCAATTTATTTAATACAGGATTATTCAAATGTTCTGTGTTAGATTTTGTTTATTTTGATAAAATAAACCTATTTTTCTAGGTTTATTTAGAAAAATTACTTTATTGTTTATTCAGAAAAATTTTCAAGTTTGAGTATAAAATTATCTTTAATATCTTCTTATAGGGAGAAATGATCACAATGGCTGACTAGACACAGGTGGTATGTGCCTCCTGCACAGAAAGGAACCAGAATAGTAAGAAGATTCTCATATTTTGAAAAGATCATCTAGAAGAGAATGCTAGGATTCACCAGGGAAGTGATGGGAATCACAAAACTGGGTAAGGGTGGTAGATTAGGTAGTCAGTTAGGTAAGGGAAAGGAGGAGGGAAGGGAAATGTTATTCAACTGGCTCAAACAAACAGCCCTTGAACAAACAGACCCGAGGAGAAGAAAAGAGCGATGAATTTCCCAGCGTTTCACAGGTACAAAGTGACATTTCCCCCATTATATATGAATCAGGACAGAATGAACACTGACCACCCAGCCTTCTTTGACTTCAGTAAATAAAGACAGCAGCCACTGGGGGTTCAGCACAGCTGCTCCTTTTTAGCTGCTGCTCTTTCGTGAGAGCGTCCTTCTGCTTCTGCATAAGCCTTTCCCAAGGCTGTCCATTTTCACTCAATAAACTTGCCACTGTTGCTCGGTTGTGTGCGTATCCTGAAATTCCTTTCTGCAACGTTAGCAAGAGCCTTCATGCCTGTGACAAAGAGAGGGTTCACTCTCCAGCCAGGGGCTGGATGACAGCTGGGACAGGCTCCTGGATGCAGTGAAACAGTAAGAGAGATAAATCTTCAGGGCTCCACTCTCTAAGACGAACTTTTACTATCTTGGCTACAAGAGAACTCCATGACTCACACAGGTCTTGGGCCTAACACAGGCAGCTGTTTGGAGATTGTACAGAAGCATTGTTCCAGAAAGGGAACTCATGCGGAATCCTACAGGCATCCAAGCCTAGAGCAGAATGAGCCAGGTGTCACTCTGAGAGCCTAGACACTGGGGAACCGAGGTCGTACCCACAGCCACCGCATGGCTCTGAGGGGGGAACAGAGGAGTCAGGCACTCCCACGAATCCCTGGGAAGGTCTCCACCACCCTGCTGTGAGCTGTTTTTGAGACTGAGACATGGGCAGACAGCATTTTCCACAGTTTCTCACCTACACTGACTGTTTGGGGGAAGCCACAGCCTTTCTGTTTGCGGATCCAAGGCACTATTTTGAAGGGTTAAGTCTGTGCCCCATCCTCAGGCTGGATTTGGGCTGAGAAATAAGGTCTGGTATTCAATATCACAGTAACACAGTAGAGTAATTACAGTTAAGAAGAATTTATTGTGTATTTCAAAATAACTAGAAGAGAAAATTTGAAATGTTCCCAACACAAAGAAATGATAAATGTTTGAGGTGATGAATATCCCAATTGCCCTGATTTGATCATTATACCTTGTATGCATATATCAAAATATTGCATGTACCTCATAAATGAGCACTATTATATATCAATAAAAATGAGAAAATAGGCCAAAATATGGAAAAAGGAAATTTTTATTATACCCCTATATTCATAGACTGAGATTCATATCTGCTACCCAAGCATATAACAAGGCATGCCATAGATTTGGAGGGGCTTAATCTTTAGTTAAACATGATTGCACAAAAAAAGAAAAAGAATTGTGCAAATAAATGTATGCTAAGTATTGAATTAATGAGACAAATTAGAAGACACGATTATAGCAAGCAATAAACAATCAAATAAAGATATGTCTTTACTATACACAAGTTCTTTGGCATCATAGGGAATCTGAAAAATTGCAAGACATAGTCCCACTCTCAAAAAGTTTACATTCTATAGACCAAAAGCCTGTAAAAATGTGTCCTTCAAACTTATAATGACTATGTCAGCTTCTTTTCCCTGTCTCTCACCTTTGATAGGTAACAGAGCAAATTCCTCCTGGAAGCTACTTGCTCTCTGATACTCTCTTTTAGCCCAGTGTTTGGTATAAAGACTGGCTATTTATCTACTTTTCACTAGAAAAAGAAAATTTAAAAAAAGCAATATGGCAAATTTTTTAAATAACACTGAATTTATTTAAATAAGATACTAAATTAAAGGACTATCCTGAGATTATGCCTTAGTAGTCTTGTAATTTAAAATATTTTTAATTTAATGAAGCAGTAATGATAACAGTTTTCTTTAAAAAATATTTACTTGGCAAAATAAAAAAGTGGCAAATTTTACTAAACAATGACATTTTTTAAAAGTTACTTTCCATTGCTCTAGATAGTCTCTTTTAGCAGTCAAGCATTTGGCCCTTAATGACTTCATTATGAATGTGGATGTGATGGATCAGCTCCCGTTCTAACGCTTCTCCTGAGGGTCTCCAACAAGGAGCGATTAATGGCACATCCCAAAAAGGGAGATCTTCCCTGGGGATTGAAGCAGAACTGCTCTTGGGCAGTTGTGGGCAGGAATTAGAAGTAGAGAATGAGCTTTTATCAAATAAAACCCCAAGTCAAAAAAAAAAAGAAAAAAAGAAAGAAATAGAAGGTGGAATCTCAGAGCTGACATAATTTTTTCCCAAGAAATCATTGATGGATAGGGTTATTTCTTCAGTAATGCAGCCAATTCCAGGCAGTTAAAAGGAATTTCTTTTTCTCATATGTGATTTCACTGTTATTTCTGAGAAAAATAGCATTTATCTTCAGGAAGTGTGATTACTTCATGGTTCACGCGGCAAAAGGAACCATCTGGGCCACAGCTGTACTGGTGGGATACTGGATCACAATTGTGGAATCCACATTGATAACTCTTTCTGGATCTACAGCTCTTCCCCCTCCAGAGCTCAATGTGAGCAGAGGAGTTGGGTAACTTGAGCTTGTGAGATATAAGAACCAAGGGGTGAAATCTCTTAAGGTGAGCAGTAGGGTTTTGAGATAGAGAATGAAATTACAATTGAATAGGTAGCCATATGCAAGGATGGGGGTGCATGACCAGAGAACAGGGTAGTGGTCTTGGATTTTATTCTTTTTTTCTGCTTCACTGTAATTCCTTTATGACATTTGTCTAATTTGGGGGGAAGGATCTTCATGCTATATATTGCAATCCGTGGTGTTTGCCCTGATGGAGGCTGTTATGGAGTGAACTGAGAAGGAGCTGGTCTAATTTAGTATATTTTATTGTGGAAAAGGTGTAAGAGCAGCATCAGCCTCTTTAGATGGACTATAAGATGCTGCGTAGTCTTTAGTTTTTAGCAGCACAGAGAACTCAGGGGGTAGGAGATGCAGAGAAGGCCCCAGGTACTAACATCATTAGAACCAAAGTTTTTGCTGACTATGATGGCTGGAAAATCTCACTCTTCTGACTCAGAAAAATTAAGGTCCCTATATCTCTTGAATTATAGAAGTCTTGGCATCTGGAACAAGGAGAAACTTGGTTCTTCCAGTGGAGGCTGTTGATGGCATAAGGTCTTCAAAGTTCCCAAGAGAAAAAAAAAAACTGGAAGGCATCAGCATGACTCTCACAAACTCCCCCTGCTCCTGGAAAGAGCTTTAGGGGATCCAGGAGAAGAGACAAGCTGTGGCCCTCACGGCTCCCTGGGAGAGAGTAACAGCTCTGCTCTGGTTTACTGCATGGGACTGGGAGACAGCATTCCCAGAAAAGCTGCTGTGGAGCGGGATTATAGCAAAAGGTGTCCTTCCCCCAGGTAGTGCAGCTGAGTTTATAGTGCAGCTCAGACCTCCCCACGTGGAAAGATTCGCCAAGAGGAAAAAAGGGCCCTTCTAAAGGTATCAAGCTCACAGCCTCAAGTACCTTTACACAGTCCTAAAGTCAGTTCTCCACTGGAGGCAGTCCCACCCCTGCCCTTTTGGTGGTCTCTTCTTTTTACCCTTTACCTCAACTCGGGAACGGAGCTGTCTTTGCTCTCTTGTCTTAACTTGAAATATAATGTCTATTCTTCCCAGAATAGATGATTGATTTTTTCCTATTATTCTCTTTTCTATCTCTTCTTCATTATTTTCTATTGAATGTCAGCTCCTTTCCCTCTTCTTAGGAAGAGGGAAAAGACCCATGTCATAACCATGTTCTCTGTTGAAGGAAGTTGGCAGTTTTATAACAAAACTCTCATTATTTCTTTCCTAAGAAAGAGACTGGGAGTGGGTGTAGTACAGTGGTCTTC
>NW_012153507.1:6324967-6327033 GCF_000956105.1 Propithecus coquereli
AGCTTCACGTGCGTCCATTCCCTGGGAGGTATGCATCGCACTCATTGTTTGAAGCACTACGTACTCTTAAGGCAAAGTTCATTGTTAATAATAATGGAAGTAAATGTGCATTGAAATTGTTTCAGCTCATAATGTGGCTGCTAAAGAGATTTACTAGTATTAAAAGTGACAAGACTTTCATGTTTTGCTTGTTTTCTTGTGCTTTCTTTATGAGGATTATCTTTAATCTGCAATTTCTTTGCAGAAATCTTTTTAAGCTCCTCATCCCTTTTGTGATGGTTAGTGTAGTAAAAACTAGATAAGATTATCTGTAAATCTACATAGAGAGATACATTGTACATATTTTGTCTTAAAAGTCAACGTCCTAAATGTGTATAAAGAATGAGGTCCCCATTGTCAATGGCCCTGGTTGTAAATTCGCACTCATGTTACCATGTGTACTATCTGAGGCCATCTGATATAGGCACCAAGTGAGGGTGTCATTCTCAATCTGCATATTATATATTTGCAAAACAATTTTTCTTATAGCTAAAAATGAATAAAATATTTAGTATTTTCTTTCCAGACCAATGAATCCTTTTGCACACCTTCAGGGTTTATATAGCCTACTTTGGGAACCATCACTGGTTTAGTGAATATGTCAGAGACTCCTAGTGATCCATCAATGTCTCACTTGAAAACCCAAAACAAAGACAACACTCCCCAGATTTAGATGTAGTCATGTAACCACATTCTGGCCAATAGGTCAGTGTAAATGGAACTAGCGTGGAAATGCCATGCTGTGCCCTTAAATGGAAGAGGTATGTTGTCCTCTTTTCCTCTTTGTGTTGACTGAAAAGTTCATAAGATGGATGGAGGTGGAACAGTCACAAAGAGGCTTGGGATGAAATTCTCATGTTGAGAATGTCTAGGGAAGAAAAACAGGTAGCACCAGCAGGATGGCTGACTAGAGGTCCCTAATGCTTGTCCCTCCACAAAAAAGGACCAAAACAATGAATAAACAACCACATTTTGACTACAATATCTGAAGGAGAGTGCTGGAGTGGCAGAGACCCTGTGGAGCATAGAGACTCTTGATGGCTGCACAAAAAAGACAACAAAATACTCTGCATTTGCCACCTCATATCCCCAATTGGGATCAACTTGGAACATAGAGGTACTCTCCCTGAAGGAAAAAGGTAAGCAGGAGGTTCCCCCAGCAGCCCCAACTAAAACCACAAACACCTATAGTCTTTGCTGCTGGAGAACCCAGCAGTCCACAGAGATGCTGAGCCCAGTCTAGGGAACTGCCTGTAGTTCACAAGGCTACATTACTCCAAAGCATGAGCTAACACTGTGATCCCTTACCTGTGACCCAAACTGCTGCTGTAAGGCATCATCTCGAGACTGGAGCCATTACTAGAGTGCATCATGTTCTGGGGCCAGTAGCCACTGCATTATTGCATCCTGCCACCACTATACCATGAACATACATGGCGGTGCACTATTCCCAGTAAAGAAGCTATCCCCTGGGAATAAACTGCCTACGAGGCACTCCATCTCTCCCATCCCAGTGGCTGTAGCACTCCAACCCTGACTACTTAGAGCCTCTACAGTGGAACAGCCATAACCCTGGTGCCCAAGCCCATGTGACACCCTGCCTTACAAGGAACAGGTGGTCCTGCCTAGTGAGGAGGCCATGCCTGATCCTGGAAGAACAGCCTGTTGCCCCTGCCCCCAATAAGGAGATCGTGACTGATGGTGGCAGAGCTGCCCCTAAGCACCTATGGAACAAACTGGCACTCCTGCCCCAAGTAGGGAAGTGGTACCTGACCCCAGAAGAGCAGTCTCCATGCACCCATGGTATGCAGAACATCTGGTGTTTTCACCTCTAGTGGGGAGGCTGTACCCAACCCAGCAGAGCAGCCACATAAACTTCTGTGGCCTAGGCCACTAAGGCATTTGCAGGCATTGACTACAGCTAAAGGAACTGCCTGGAAACTATACCACTGCACCTACTCAGAACCAAAGCTAATAAACCCCACCTGAAACATACCATATGACACATCTGCAGGAAAATATCTTTC
>NW_012153507.1:6328738-6329040 GCF_000956105.1 Propithecus coquereli
GTAAATATATATGCACCCAACACAGGAGCACCCAAATATATAAAGCAAATATTATTAAATTTCAATGGAGAGATAGACTGCAACACAATCCATGCTTAGCAATGGATAAATCATTCAGACAGAAAATCAACAAAGAAACATTGGATTTATACTGGACTCTAGATCAAATGGGCATAACAGACATTTACAGAACATTCTACCCAGCAGCTACAGAATATACATTCTTCATCACACATGGAATTTCCTTCAGGATATATCATTTGGTAGGCCACAAAATGAGTCTCAACAAATTTTTAAAAATT
>NW_012153507.1:6331275-6347680 GCF_000956105.1 Propithecus coquereli
AAGAATGGTTGAATATATTATAGTCCATCCTTTCTATGGAATATTATGCAGCTACATTAAACAAGCCGGATCTATTTGTATTAACCCGAAGTGACATCTATGATATATTTTAAGTGAAAAAAATATGTATTACAGAGTAATGCATGTGGTTAACCTAGGTAAAAATAAAAGAAACAAAGGAAAATATGTGTCTTTATATTTGTTAATGTGTAAAGATGGGGTAAAAGGATGCAGAACAAACTGTCAGCACTGATTAGCTTGGGAACGGGGAAAAGGAGTGAATTGTTGGCTTTTTCTTTTCTATGATAGCAGTTGTTTTATTGCTGCAACAAGTGGGTACTACTTTTGTAGCTTAGGAGGAAAATTCAATAAACGTTAGTAGGAATCAAACAAATACAACAAAAGAGAAGCTGTGGATGATAATGGCCTCGGGGTCAAACATCTCTAGACCATCAGACATTTTATATTTCCAAGAATGCCTGACTCTTAGTGCAGCTCCTATGCATTGCTATACTAAGAAATTCATTTCTTTTCTGTGCTTTGAGAGATGTTATAAAAAAATAAACCTTTTGCTCTCTGAGCTCGGTACACGGCTTGCTTCAGGACAAGATGTCTGTTAGTGAAGGCTCAGTAAGCAGGTGAAGAGAAAGATCTCTTCTCCCACCCCATCTCCATCCTGCTCCTAAATTGGTATGCTTTCAGCTTAAGAAGAATGTAAGGGGCAATGGGACATGCCTCAAAAAGGGAGTTAAGAGGATGAGGAATATTTTCTATTTAAAATATATGTGTATCCAATCTAACATCAAAGCTCAAACATAATGTATCCATTATCTAGCAATGCAGTACAAATTACTCCCAAATTTATCTGCTTTTTAAGTAACAATAAACATTTATTATTTCACACAGTTTCCGTGGGTCAGGACATTGGGAGTGGCTTTGCTGGGTGGTTCTGGCCCAGAGTCTCTCATGAGGTCAGGGTGTTGGCCTGGGCTCATCTGGAGGCTTACCTAGGGCTGGAGGATCTGCTTCCCGAGTTAGAACTGGCTGTTGATGAAAGGCCTTAAGTTCTCCTATGTTTGCCTCCTTCTAGGGCTACTGAGTGTCCTTGTGACATGACAGTTGGACTCCCCCAGAGTTAGTGATCCATGAGAAAGAGCAAGCATGGTACCAACATACCTTTTGTGACCTCAGCAGTCACATGGCGTCACTTTTGCACATCTACTCCGTTAGAAGCAAGTCAGCAAATACAGGCCACACTCAAGGGGAGGGAATTAGGCTCCGCCTTTTGAAGGGAGGAGTGTTGGAAGAGTGTGTGAACATAAGGTTACCATCACCCACACAGTACTCACCACTGCCTTCCTGTTTTCTAGCTTCCAAAAATTATTAAAACTTTCAGGTCCACTGAAGGCATTTTTTTTCTACAGAGGTTTGTGGATTTTTTTCTTAGTAGCTTTTTTCTAATGTCCTAGAATTCTGGTGATCTAGGTTCTCCATTCTCTTTCCTAGAACCTGTACTTACTCCCATTTATGCAAGGCCAGAACTCTACATGCTTTTGTAAAGACTTGTGCTCTTATGTTTTCCCCCTCGATCACAGATTTATCAATATGATCATCCCAAGAGTCCATTAAAACTAGTTCCATCATGACCTATATCCCTGAACTCATCAGTCGTCATAAAACTAGTAATAGCTGACACTTACAGAGCACTTACTGAGCGCTCCCCACTGGCTTCTTTGTTCTTTCTCCAACATGCCCAGCACAGTCCTGCCACAAGGTCTTTGAAATGATTTTCTGTTTCTTCTGGAATGCTTTTAGCTCAGAAAGGTGCATGGTGGCTCCTTCATTCTTTAAAGCTTCCTCTGCAAGGTCAGCTATTAGTAATGCCTTCCTGAACTGCCCATTCACAATAGGAACCCCACTCTTAGCACTCTTTACGTCATCACAAGAATGGAAAAACAAGCACCAAATGTACTCACTATCAAATTGGTATTAACTGACTTAACTGACCAACACTTAAGTACGCATATAGTAATAATATTCATCAGCTGTCAGGCAGGTGGGAGGGGAGAGGAAGGGTTGGGTATATTCACACCTATGAGTGCAGCGCTCACCATCTGGGGGATGGACACGCTTGAAGCTCTGACTCAGGTGGGGCAAAGGCAATATATGTAACCTAAACATTTGTACCCCCATAATATGCTGAAATAAAAAAATTAAAAATTAAAAAAAAGATTTCTATTGTGTCAGCTCTTTGTATTTTCAATACGTGGAGCTGGCCATTTTTCTCTTTAGTAAGGTAAGTGAAAGGAGGTTGGAAAAATTTTATAATCCAGTGACTTTAAGAGCACAAGGTGCTCTGAAAGCAGGAGATTTAAATGCACACAGTATCTGTTTCTGGTTCCATTTAAGAAGAAACGAGAAGCTCCCTGAGATATTCACAGGTTTTTCTGGAGCTATTTATCACAAATTCCTCCTAGAATGTTCTTTTATTAAGTACTCCAGTGCTATGTAATCACTCTGAGATGTAACTATCACCTAGAGAGTACATAAAACATATATTGTTCATTCTATCTATAAAATATACGTTGTAAGAAACTGAATTTTTCATTAAAATTGCAAATGATCTAATCAGCCGTATGTTAATCTGACTCATTACTCTGTAAATCATGTAGGTTTTTCCTTTCGAGTGAAAAAGAGAAAGGGGGAAAAAACTCATGTCCCATGGTCTACTTTTTCTCCTTGGTGCCAAGCGCAGACAAAGGATGCCCTCACAGATTCTAATTTCATCACAATCTGAAATGAGCTCCTTTCACAGAGTTTAGTCTTCATGGGCATTCGTACAGCTATTTCCCTCCGAGGTCTGTCCACTTGTGGGGTGCTGCGTATTAAGAGCATGCAGATATCCGTCACTTGGAGCCCTTTAACCTGTCCCGTCCTCTCCTGCTGCTTTTCTAGGGGTCAAACTCCCTCAGAACTGTGCTACCCACTTCTCCTCTGAAAACCACCGTCTCCGACCATTCCTATTTGGTAGCCTTTCCAATTTTGAAACTTATGTAAAAAATACTGTTTTCCTCTCTCCTGTTGTCAAACAGCTTCCAGAGTGAGAAGTGTCTCACTGCTTTTTTATTTTTTTGGAGTAGTGGGGCTGGTGGAGGAGCATAGAGTGTATTTGTTAGTGTTAATGAGGAAGGATGAAAGAAGATATTTCTTCCCTGATGAGGCCATAGCAGAAAAAAGAAAAAAAACAATTTCTCAACAAATCTTTACCAAAGAAATTAAAAAAACATAAACTTAAGAATAATGTTATAATTACTCTTCAGCAGCCTGAGCCTCAACAGCTCAACCCCATACAGGCTCACATGCTGTGAGCTCCGCGAGGACATGTGCCTTCTCCTCCCCTCAGTATCCTCAGAAGCCGCTTCCCCACCTGGCTCTTGTTAAATGCAGGCTGGACGACCAGCGCAGAATCAAGTGACTATTAACCCCCAGCCTTCTCATGTGGACATTATAGTTCCAATACCCCAGGCTATCATAATTTATTATTACATTCTCATTCTCTAATTTCTTTTTATTCTTCATATGTATTTACATTGTTAATCACTGCACTAGTTTCCTGTGGCTGCTATAACAAATCACTGCAAACAGTGACTTGAAACAACATAAATTTTTCTCTCACAGTTCTGGAGGGCAGAAGTCCAAAATCAAGGCATCCGCAGGATTGGTCTATTCCACGCCCCTCTCCTTCCTATTTTCTAGTGGCTACCAGCAATCCTTGGCATTTGTGGGCTTGTAGATGCATCACTCCAATCTCTGCCTCTATGCAGCGATGACTCTTCTGTGTGTCTTCTCCCACATTCTCTTCTTCGTGTGAGGACACTTGTCACTGGATTTAAGACCTACCCTAATCCAGAATGATCTCATCTCAAGATCTTTAACTTAATTGCATCTGCAAAGACTCTTTTAAAATAAATCACACTTCTGGGTTCCAGGCAGATATGTCTATTAGGGACCTACATTCAACCTAGTACAATCATCTTGGCTTTTTCAATTTGGGGGCTGTCTTCCTCCTTCTGACTTTGATGCACAATCCTTTCTATCCTCGCTCCCTCTTGATCTAAGCAGATATCTCCAAGATGGAATAGCCCATCATAATTAATCGACTAGAAGTCAGGGGACCTGGGCTTTTGTTTTGAATTTTTCAGTTTTCATTATCAGACAATGTGATCTTGAGTAATTTTAATCACTTTGAATTTTATTTTTCATGTTGGTTGCAAATATAGAAACCAGTTAGGCTTAGCTCAAGGAAAAGAAAAATTCCTTGTAACTTACACAGCATCCAATAAAGCTCAGGGGTGAGTCTGTAGCCATACTTTAGGAAGAAATTAGATCATGGAATTTGGAAGTTTTAACACTCCCTTTCATTTTTTTCTCCATTTCTTTCTGCAATCTATGTAACTTTTCTGTTCAGATGGCTATTTTTCTGAAAAAAAAAACACTCTCAAATTTAATGTTACAGTTTCATCTACATGAACAGCTTTTCATCTTTTTCTTTCTTTTTCTCCTGTCTCACTTTTTGCTCTATGTTTTCATTTTCCAATCTCCTTTTCTGTTTCAGTTCCAAATGCCTAAATAAGGGAATCAGAGTGATCCAGTTAGGACCTGGTAAACTTTCTTGATTCAGCAAACTCTGAATAGAGATGGGTCTGATTATGCAAAGGCAGGTTTTGTGGTTCAAAAGATACGGATTGGGGGTAGGCAGTTACTATGAAGAAAGAACTGGAATTTGGCAGATTCACAAAAATGTGTACCACATTTCTCTTCTATAAAATAGAGCTGATAGTTACTGCTATGCTCACTTCACAATTTTTTTTTTTTTTCGGATTGAACCAGACATTGTACCTAGGAACACATTGCATATTATGATACACTTGAAAGAATTGTTTTAAAGTTTATAGTGCTGGATTTGGGTTCTGAACAAGTAGCAGACTTGATCTTGATGACAGAAGGAGATAATTCATCCATTTGTAAAGTGGATAAAGATTTTCTAAGAGTTTAATACCATGACTCCCAAAGTTTTTATTCTCTCCACAATGACAGGAAATCACAATTTCAGGAATAGGGACAAAATTGTTGTGGGAGTGAGAAAGAAACCCAAGCTGCAGGTTGTAAGTGGTTGATGTTTGTATGTGGAAGCAACCCTTCAGAGTTTATCCAGACAACAATGGCAAGAGTACTAACTGAATTGAAATTCTGAAGCACTTAGACATAGAAAATATTTGGCTTTATGTATAATGATTTTTCAATTATTTATTATATGGTTCTTTATTTTCTGAAAAGTCATGAAAAGCAGGATAGATTATTGACAACAGAAAAACTATCAGCTTTAGAATAAAATGAAAAAGGCTCTTAAGTGTTGGGGAGCTACAATTGAATGTTGGATGTTGAGAGAAGAGGAGAAGAAGCAGGTATATCTTTTAACAGGTGGGTCAAAGAGGTTATATATGTTTTGCAAAGAAGGTTTTCAGCTGGTGTTATCATTGCTTCTCTTTTCTCTGCTTGTCATGGGGCTGGTAAAGTAATAGCACCTACCGCCTTTGGCTTCAGAGCATCTCTGCACCAGGAAAGGCCAACGGGACTTGAAAAGGCACAGAAGAAAGCCTGGAGTGAGTTCCTTGGGTCACCATACTCTGGGCCTTAGGGAGACCTATGTTCTTATTCTCAGGATCTTCTTTCTGTCCCTCCTTTTATTATTTTATTAAAAACATGAACAAAAACAAACAAACCCCCAGCTGGTCAAATTCCTGATGTAGACCTGGTAGGAAAAAGCCAAAGAGGTTATTCTAATGCTTAAAGTCTCCTCTTAAGTTGGACTTCCTAAAGGACATCTCAGGCAGCACATATGAACCAGCACTTGTCATCAAAGTGAGACACTATACTTTATTTGGGGACAAATGGGTGCATTTTCCCGGAGTGTTATCTGTGCTGAATATGCCTCATTAACAATCTATAGCAGGAGAGACAGCTGGCCAAAACTCTGGGGTCCTGGCTATATTTCTGTTTTCATGGCTAACATCAGGCACATAAGCAGGTGCTCACTAAATGATAAATTAATGAACACTCTACTGAACGTGTCCTTTTGCAATATGGCACTGAGATTCATCTGTCTTATTTTGTGAAACATCAGCAGTTTCTGATTCATACTATGTGAAAATGGCAGTGTTCCCTGGAGGCAGAAATGTATAATTCTTTTTTTTTTTGGCAGTTGAGAACACCACTACATTACTTGTCTGTAGTTACAAATGGAGAGATTAGGGTTAGCCATGAGAGCAGACTCTTCTTCCCCTAAGAGAGGGTCACAGGCAAAGAAAGAGAGAGAATGATGATTTAGAGAGATATTTGGTTAAGAGAAGAGATTTGAAGTAATCCAAGTCAAAATGCCTTGATATTTCCTGTAAGGTAG
Source organism: Propithecus coquereli (assembly GCF_000956105.1). Taxonomy (NCBI): domain Eukaryota; kingdom Metazoa; phylum Chordata; class Mammalia; order Primates; family Indriidae; genus Propithecus; species Propithecus coquereli. Next base: position 6,337,736 of record NW_012153507.1, read on the forward strand.
GATACCAGGTCACTAACTAAAAATCAAATGAACAAGGCTAAAGTCGATAGTTTGGAAAGGCCACTGTGGTGAATGTGGCAGAGGGCAAAATATACTCTCTTTCTCCAAATATCTGTCTGTATATCTCATATATCTGTGCTTAATTCGGGTCTCTACTCATGTCACCCTCTTAGAGAAGCCTTACAAGCCCAGCCTATTCATAACAACACCTCTATTACTCATCATCTCCTTTCTTGTATTATTTCATCAGAAGTCATGTTTTAACCTTATCTTTTTATATTTATGTATTTATTTATTACCTTTTTCCTTACCATGAAGTAAACTTCATGAAAATGTAACTCTTTGTTTCATCCGGTTCTTCAGGAAACAGAATCCGAGCTGGAGATGGGAGTGCAAGAGGCTCGTGTAGTGATACCTATGAAAGGAAAAGGGAGGAAGCCAGGAGGGGAGAGTGATTGGTCATGCCATGGTAGAGATGTGACAACGTCTCTGCCAGCCTGATGGGTGGCATGGGAGAAATGGCTAATTAGTGAAGGACTCCCAGATTGGTGGGAATGGCTGGGCCACTGTACCACAATCTTGTTTAGTTGTTGGCTGGGGGACCCCCAAAATAGTGTGACCTTGAATCAAAAGCCCAGGTGGACCTGGAGGAGTTAACATCTTAAGGCTCTTAGCTGTCTATTTTCCTTGCATATAGGTAACAAATCCTTTCCTGAAGGGGGAATCTGAGCAGTATTTTTCCATGTCTGTAATAATCTACCCCTTATATGGTATGGATCCATTTTCAATATACATTGAGGAGGTAGCTCTTCAAGGGTTTTATTGAGCCTTTTTTCCTGAAGAGAGACCTAGAAGATGGAAGTTAGTCGGGGAAACTATAGCCTTTGTCATTGCAGTTGGCCTTGAGGCAACAAGTGATACAATCATTTCCTTACTTATCTATTAATTCTAAGTTTCCCTCACCCTAAGCTATTGCTTCTAAAGATCTGGGTCACTTACTTGTGGTATCACTCAAATCCTCATTCCTGAGATGTCTGAGTCCCTGGTAATCATATCATTCACAGGTTGGGATTGCTGTACTTGCCTATTTACAATCACAATTGGGCAAGGGATTGCCAAGAGCTATCTAAATGCATCGCTGAGTTGCACATCCTCCTTTCTGCCTCCATTATGTAAAAGCATCCCTATCTCTTCCCACTGATCATGGTTAATCATCCTGTCAAGATGATGACTCCTTTGCTGGCCTGTTAGCCCCTCAACAAAAGAAGTCCGAAATGCTCAGGTGGCAGTCATAGTATGTAATTTGGTGGCATCCTTGATGTATCCTCTGCAGAGTGTGATCTCAGGGACCAGGACCTCCAACCTTGGACAGCTCAGAATAAATGGACGAAAAGCACAACTTCTCTCAAGGGGCCACAAGAATGATGGTCAACAGGGTTACTTCTGCTCTAACTTCTTGATCTTGGACCTATGTATTATTCCTACTGGATACGTAGCACTATGTAGAAGTCTCTGATCCAGTGCACATACTGCATTCTGGAAGAAAGCACCCTATCCTTGCAAAGTGTTAATTCCAAGCTGGTACTACAGCTACATCTTTAGCAGGCCATTTCAATATTCCATCAGTCAGGCTACTTCTGAACTATAGAGTATGTGATACAATTGGTGGATCCCACAGTCATGGGTCCACTCCTGCACCTCCTTTGCCACAAGATAGGTCCAATGGTTGGATGCTTTATAGAGCAAGATTCCATGCTGTGGATCTAGTACTCTGTAAGGCTTCCAAGAGTGATGGAGGCTGAAGCTCTGCAGGCAGAAAAAGCAAGCCCTTACTCTTATTCCTGTGAGAATAAACTGCGGGCCCTTCCAGGAGGAAAGGAGCCCAGTGTAATCATCTTGCCACTAAATACCTGGTTTGCCTCCTTGATAAATAGTACCACACTTGGGACTCATTACTGGTCTTTGTTACTTGCAGTTGTATATCAGAGAAGGCAGTAGTTATAGAAGGCTTGGTAAGTGGCAATACATGTCCTTGGGGCCACAATAGCCTTTACATCTGCCACTGTGATAGATGTGCCCATCAAGCCAGGACTAGGGTAGCCACTGACGAAGGCTGGCTAATATCAACTGGCTGAGTCATTTGTCTATTTAATAGTTTAGTGACTCTTCCATGGTTGATGCTTACTGGTAGGCACAAATGTGTGATGCAAAGATCTTCACACTTCATGTCCACCCCCATTTATGCATCCACATGCCTCTATCCCAGACTGCCTATCTACAGATCTTCTAATTTCTTTCCATTTAGGTCCCTGACCAACCAGTCAGACTATTTGCTATGCTCATGAGTCCATATATATTCTAATGCTGGTATATTTCTCATTTAACACAAAGTGAATAACCAGGTGTACCATCCAAAGCTTCACCAATTGGGAAAATTTTCCCTCTGCACTTTCTTTGAAGGCTACCCTTGAGTGGGGCTATAATGCAGTTACCATCTATTTTTGACTTGCACCCACATAAGCCAAGTTTGGGCTTTTTATTACTTTAGCTGGCTATTCAGAACCCTCATAGAACCACTAGAGTGAATTGAGGGAAGGAGATGCAGATTCCATGAGGATTTAGATACACGAATATACATCTTTCTTGTGCCTTCTGGTCCTGCTTGTGCTCAATCTCTGATGTACACTTTGAGTCTTATGATGGATTGCTACTGGACCTACCCCACTTTATGACTTTGAGGGTAAAAAAGGATCCAAATCATGAAGAAAATTTCTAGATGCATGGTCACTTGGTAATCATTATTGTCAAGCATTCTCTCTATTAGGGCTTAGTAGCATGCCAGGGACTGATTTTCCAAAAGTGTGTGATTCTCTACTCTAGATACCATGACCTTGCTTCAGAACCTCAGAGGCCCATGTTGATTCTTCCTCTAGAATTTGCCATACGTTCTATACTGTACTTTTTCCTACCATTGACACCGCCAACAAAATAAGGTCTGCTAATATCATATAGCCCAAGTGACAAGACCAATTGTACTGCAACCTGTAATTGCTGCAGAGTCCCTTCTATTCTAGGCCCTACTGAAAGCTAGAAGTCTCTCATGTAATATAAAGGCTAGAGCATTATCCCTAGGTGTGGATTCTGTTGCCTCCAGAACTGAAAGGAGTCTATTGGGTATTATGCTGCTGCTTTTTTTTTTTTTTTTTGGTCGCAGGGATGCAAGATATACAGCCACTTGTTGTTTATTCTGGAGGAAATGTCATGACATAGCTTTGACCATTGGACTTCTAAAACTGAAGTAAATTTCTAAATGTTCAGAATATTTTTCTGCTCTCTGTAGTGCATGTGTCTTACCAAACCTTCTAGTATGCTAGCCACCTTGTATTCACCCTGTCTGATCAACATGTTGTGATTGATACAATGGATCAGTGCCATGTTTTGTGGGAATGGCTTAAAGAACCACAGGCAGAAAAGAACAGAATCTAGCATGAGCGTTGAGAAACAACTTCTGCATTCATACCGAAGAACTGAGTCATCCAGGGAACACCTGTTTCTCTTGTGATTAACATGCAAATTGCTCCGGAATGGACACCATTACAAACAAAATCAGGAATCCACAAAATTCAAACGTCCACAGATTTAGAAAGATGCTGCCACTCTTTCTGCTGCCTCTACCGTCCATCACATTGCATTTGCTCTGATCTGCTCCAGCAATGTAGATGCTCAAGGCCCTGCTTCTCAACACTCACAAGTAGAGACTGGACGATGCCACCTTTGTTTGATGCTGCAGCTGAAAAATTAGTCATTGTTCTTGTCAATAGAAATGACAAAAATGGAAGCGATACAGTCTCTGTCTCACTTCCAGCTTCCAAATCTTACATACGTGTATCCGATTGGCTGAACCTAAACTACATTGAGAGCTCTAGTTCCAAGGGAGTCCAGGAGACATAGTTTTTAGCTTTCTACTTTCTTCCCTTCAGAAAGGCAAACTGGAAGGTAAAGTGAATGTTGGGCATTGAGTGTGTCATTTCCATCTCAATAATGATCACTCAGCAGATGTTTTTGAAAAGATTAAATGAGATAATATACGGAATTGCCTATAACAGTAGTTTCATGTAGTAATAATAACTGTGGGGTCTTTCTTAAACCATTTAGTCATAATTTAATAGTATTAATTTTTAAATCCAAATGCTATGCAATTAATATCCCAAACGTGGATTTGCTGTCAATTTGTCCATGGATCCAGTTGGAAATTGCCTCGACTTGTCTGTGATATTACTGCATACAGGATTGACACCTTAAATCAGTGCTGTCCTGTAAGGTAGCATTGAGGGTTTGAAATGTGGCAAGTCTGAATTGAGCTGTGCTGTAAATATAAAATACACACTGGATTTTAAAGACAGTATAAGAATGTAAAATATCTCTAATATTTTTATACTAACTACATGGAAATAATATTTTAGAAATATTGGGTTAAGTAAAATATATTATTCAAATTAATTTTATTTCTTTATTTCTACATTCTTTAAATTTAGCCACTAGAAAAGTTAAAATTACATAGGTGATTTTTATCATATTTCTTTTGGGCAGTACTTTCTTAGATAAAGGGAGCATAAAATTCTCTAAGGGATGAGCTAGATAGATTTCTGGAGAGAGGCATTCTGTTGATAGGACTCCAGAGCTAGTGCCTGAACTCTGCCTTTTAAGTTTCTGTCTCCCTCTTGCGAGGGTCTTCTTATTGCACTTTGAGTTCTTCTGTATTTCTGATCTTAATTTTCCATATTACAGTATGGATGAGGTTATTTCTATAACTTCATTAAAAACATTATGAGAAACCATAAAGAAATATGACTATGTCTGACTCAGATATTAGCTCTCCCATCCTGTTCTCTAAGTTATCAATCCCAGGAATATTCTGTTTTCTCTCTTCCTAACCTGAACGTAGAACATAGCACCTCTTCAAGTCTGCAAAATAATCTATAAAAGCACAAGTGAGCAATGAAAATGATATTCTTGAAGATCTCTTAGAGAAAACAGAGGAAGGGGTTTACATTGTGCACTCAAAGCGAACAACCTAACACCCCCTCCCATTAGGCATTTCTAATCTTTTCCTAAATCACTTCTCTGCCAGTCAATCAATAGGGCTTCTCTCTCTCTCTTACTACTTCCTTCCAGTCCCCACTATCTTCCTGCCTCGCTGGCCCCTTTCTCTCTCTCTAAGATTCTATTCTTTTTTGTTAAAATTTCTCATCCTTTTATTAGGCAGAACAATTTAATTGCTGTATTGTGTTCCTTGAGCATTTCCTTAGGGTCTCATACTCCAAAGAAAGTAATTTCTTTTGAATAAATACATAGTCTCCCTAAGAAGAATTTTGGGAAATATGATTTTCTTCATTTCATTACACAGAATAAATTGGATAAGTTCAGAAAGTAAAGGTTTCCAATGCTAAGAAATTTGGTAAATATAATAAGGAGATTTACAAGTCCCAAGTCTCCTTAGCATAAGATAGTCATTCTGAACCACATTTGTGCTGATATAGTCTACCTGTGGCTTGCACCTTCCTTTGTAAACCTTAGTTGTGATAAGGCAGGTTTCGTCTTGTCTTACATTAATAATAGCAATTCATCAATTTAAAGGCAAAGGCCAACTCATGTTTTTCTCACTTATACTCCCCAGCGATCCTTAATTAGTCTCCCTTTGAGAATAAGTTTCTTGATTTAAGATCAAAAACAGGTCATAGTCCATTTGTGGAGCTGTGTTAATTAATGCCTTGAATTCTGATGCATGTTATCAACTCTTCCCTGCTCTTCCAGTTCTCTGAAATTTATCTCTAGTATATCCCATTTCCTAAGGTAATAGTTTCATAAAAAATATAACCAATGCAATATTCAATATCATACTACCACAAATATATTGAAAATAGAGTGTGCTAGAAAAATAATAATGAAAATAGGTTCCATTTATTAGCAATGTGCAGCTCTAAGTGCTTTATATTACTGTATTATAATTATCATAACTACAGAAGAGGTGGACATTATTATTTCCATATTATGTCTAGGAACTGAGGCTCAAAAAGATTAAGAAAATTTTCCCAAACCACACAACACTCTAATTCCTGTCAATGTGACCTCAATCTTCATACTTCACATACTTCCACATTGCCCTGAAGTCTCCAAAGGTGGTTATGAAAGCATAGGCTCATTGAATTGAAGGGACTTAAGAGATCATCTAATCCTATATACTCACTTTACAGTTTGGTAAATTGATTGCCGATGTTCCAACTAATTAGAGCCATTCTGACCCCAAGCAAGAATTGATTGATAGTACATTACACATTCAGGGACATCCAGTAGGTAATGTTAGTAACTTGGCTTACCAAAGGGTTTGAAACACTTTCTTTCTTAATGAGCATCTAAATGAAGGCAATTGGCTCTCTGGGAACTGCTCTCTCAGGGAGGGGGTGACATACGAACTTACTTATTACTCCCTCTTTCTTTGCATGGTCAGTGTATTACCACCAACTTTGAGTGCAGGTGAAGGTATTTAAAGGACCAAGCCTCAAGATGACTAAACTTTAACAGGAAAAGACGGTAGGATCGTGGCTATCTGTCTTGCTTATGGGCTTTTGTCTTAGCCCATGTAACAAAATACCTTAGACGGGGGTAATTTATAAACAATAGAAATTTATTGCTATAGTTCTGGAGGCTGAGAAGTCCAAGGTCAAGGAGCCGGCAGATTTGGTGTCTGATGAGGGCCTCTTCCTCATAGATGGCACCTCCTGTGTCCTTACTTGGCAGAAGGGGCAAGGGAGCTCACTCAGGCCTCTTTTAGAAGGGCACTAATCCCATTCATGAGGGTGGAGCCCTCATGACTTAATCACTTCTCAAAGGCCCCATCTCTTAATACTATCATGTTGGGTATTAGGTTCCAACATATGAATTTTAGGGGATGCCAACATTCAGACCACAGCAGCCTTGAAACTGGGTGTCTTGGGTATACCAGGATTAGTCAGCAGGACAGTGGTTGCATCAGTGGAAGAATGAGATGCTGTGAGGAGAAAAAAGTTGCTGTGCTCAAAAGACAAACTGCTTATTTTGAAGTGTGTTCTAGGACTAAACCAGAACAAATTCCTGCCCCCGTGGAAACCTTCTAGATGCTTTTAGCTGGTTGTTACAGATTGGTCTGTGATACGGTACCGTCCATTAAGTTGGAGAGCACTCTACAAATGTGCACTGTTCATTGCATAGACTTTATGGTTTTCCTGAGGGTAGTGTCGTACCTCTCTCTACTGAATATGAAATAGATCTTCAGAACCGGGCAAGCATTGCTTAATTACACATTGTTTTTGCCTATGGCCAGACATTCTTTTTTGTTAGAAAGGGTCATATTATGGTGGAAAATCTTGAGTTTTGGGGTGATAAAAACCAAGTGTTCCATCATGATGTATTCATTTACCAACATTATTTATCAAGAGATTATTCTATGTTAGTAGCTGACAAATGTATTAGAATGTTACTATTCTCACGGAACACCTATTCTAGAGAGTGCAGTTAGATAATAAATAAATTAATAAATGAGTAAAATAAGTCTTATAAGGACGATAATAAAGGATGGCATGATTTGTGGCCAGGAGGTACTTTAGACTGGGTGAGCGGAGAAGATTTCTCTTTGGAAGTAGTAATTGAGATGGAAACCTCATATGAGTGATGAGATAGAGGTAGCCAGGCCATAATCTAGGAAAGGCCACAGACAATACACGAATGGTGATGGCTGTGTCTCAATAAACTTTATTTACAAAAACAGGTGGGGTGGGGCGTCAGATTTGGCCTGCAGCCATGATATTCCGTCTCCTGATCTAGGGGAAAGAGCATTGCCAGCAGGGTGCATAGCAAGTGGAAAGGCCAAAGCTGGGTTTAGGCTTTGTATTCTTGGAACAGAGGAAGGTAGTGTGGCTGGAGGGTAGTAAGTGAGAGTGAGCATGATAGGGTGTGAGGTTGGAGACATAGGCCAGGTAGACCTGGGAACATGTTAATATTGACATTTTATTCTAAGTGCAAAGGGAAGTCACCAGAATGACTCAAGCAGGGGGCAGTGACACTGTCTGGTTTATATTTTTAAAAGCCTCTGGTTGCTGAGTAGTGACTATATTGAGGGGAGCGAGAGGGGAAACAAGGAGACCTCTTAGGGAGCAGTTACAGTAATCCAAGGAAAACATGGTAGTGAAGACATGGAAAACCGTAAAGGTGGTGTTTTGAATCTCTCTCTTTGTGGCTCCTTAACTATGTATGAACTTTGAGCTTCACTTCCCTCATCAGCTAAGTGTAGATAAAATCCCTGTTTTATTTGTTAGAATAAAATAAGACTATAAATCAAATGTACAACACATGATAAGCTATCAGTTGTGTTAGTTCTTTTTCCCCCTCTTTGCCTATAGCTCAAACACTTTCTTCTTCCTTTTCTCCTTCCTCTTTTCCTCCCTTCCATGGATATTTAATGGTAAACTAGTTTATGCAAAACATGACACTGGGTACTTAAACACACAGGGAGACACAGAGAGATCTTGTTTTTAAATATTTATTGACTTGTGTAGTTGGGTGCTCAAAAAAACAGAGCCTAATATTTTCCCTTTGTTTTGCTTTTATTTATTTTTTTAGTGAGACAAATTGGCATTTTAAAGTCCTAGCTATTTATGGAAATAGTGATGGAGAAAAAGTCACGTAGGAGAAGATCTTAGTTTTAGAAAGAATCACTTAAGGAATTCCATTGGTTCTGAAAACATACTGTAAGTTTTATCCTGGGAAGAAGATGTACAAGTTTTTTATGGCCTGGCAAAGAGGCCTCAGCCCATAAACCTTATACATTTTCAGCACAAGAAGATTGCTGGGGATGATAAGGTTATTAAAATATTCATAATAATTGCAATGGTTTCAACTGAGTTCATTTGGTAGGATAGGATCCAAGGTCCTTCCTGCCATCCCTCACTGAAGGGAAGATTACCATGGCTGAATGGAGTGAATGAATCATGAGTCAGGGCTTAACATTCTTGTCCTTGCTCTGTCTTGTTCATGCCTTTGTATTTGTAGTTTCAAAACAATTTTGACATTAAAGCCTAAAGTCATCTCAATTTTTCCCACTGAATGATTTACCTTCCCAGGGGAAATACATTTTCAGCTACCTTTTAATTATTCATCTTTGTGATGTAACATAGTATTTTGGAAAATATACTAGTTTCAAATAATTCACGGACTAGCTAGCTGCATGATGTGTGACAGTTTCCTTTAAAATTTGTAAGACTCAGTTACCTTACTTATAAAATGAGGCCTTTGTAGTATATTTCTCCTATGTCTCATGCCCAGCGATTCCACCAAAGGACCAAACTGCAGATCTGCATCATAACTTTGGAGGTAAAGAAAGATAAAAGAGAAGTTGTTTGTAGAAAAAACACTCTATAGCTTTATTCTGAAATCATTTTATGCTTACATTACATTTTAAAAATTGCCTTGTTGAAAAAAAATTAGAAATTGTTGGTCAACAAATTTTTAACCCACAATAATAACTCTCTGCCTAGTATCCCATATATGCCAGTCCCCGTGTGCACATTACATTAGAATCAAGTCCTAGGAGACGACTTCAGAAAAGCCTTAAGATAATACCTTAGAGTGACAGGCTCATTGATCTAGATATTTGAACGTAGTAAAGATACATGTTCTTCTCATTGTGGCACAGGATACCTGTAAATAACCGAAACTCAGTGGACTTTGTGGTAGAAAATGATTGAAAGTAAGTAGGATAATTTTTGAGGGAAAAGAAATACAGTTATAAGGAGACTTGAGGTTAATACACTAAAGGAAAGGATTAACTCCAAGTTTGTATTCATTACTCAGAAAAAAGACTTTGGATCATTTTTGTGCACTGAGGGAATTTCATGTGCAATGAAACATCAC
>NW_012153507.1:6348985-6350689 GCF_000956105.1 Propithecus coquereli
ACTAAAAGTCTTTATAATCATTGCAAACTCAGTGTGTTTATTACTGAACTCACGCATATTCCATAGTTTTTTGAAACACCTCATGCTTTTGGCACTCAGAATGGTTAAAAGCGATCTTTCATTCCATCTTCTTTCTATGATCCATATTGAATCTAGGATAAAGTTCTGATTTGTCCTTTGTAGAAGCAACATTTACTTTCCATTCCTACTTTCATCACTTTGGTTCCTGTTCTAGTCAACTCATTGTTGGTGACATTTTGGAAACATAAAAACATATCCTAATAGAAAAAGTGCAGATGATATCATCTCTGCAAACATCATAGGTACGTCAGGGGGTATCAAATGAAAGTGCTTTATTAACTATGCTAGCGATGCTAACATGTTGCATTAAAGGCCCATAGGCCATAGGAGGCTAGAATAGGCTCATTCCCATGGCAAGAGCCAGGGAACTGTTGAGGCTGGGAGTCCAAAAGCCAAAGAGGCAATTGTGAATTGAGCTGCAATACACATTCGAGTGCAAGTGTCTTTTTGATAAAATGACTTTTTTCCTTTGGATAAACAGCCAGTAGTGGGATTGCTGGATCAAACGGTAGGTCTACTTTTAGCACTTTGCAGTATCTCCATACTACTTTCTGTAGAGGTTGTACTAATTTGCAATCCTACCAACAGTGTGTAAGTGTTCCTTTCTCTCTGTATGCATGCCAGCATCTGTTGTTTTGGGTCTTTTTGATAAAAGCCATTCTTACTGGAGTTAGGTGATATCTCATTGTGGTTTTGATTTGCATTTCCCTGATGCTTAGAGACACTGAACACTTTTTCATATATTTATTGGCCTTTATCTTCTTTTGAGAAGCTTCTGTTCAGGTTGTCTTTTGCCCACTTTTTTATGGGATTGTTCTATGCTTTGTATGGAACCAGAAAAGACTCCAAATAGCCAGAGCAACCTTAAGCAATAAGAGCAAATTGGGAGGCATCACTTTATCAAACTTAAGGCTATATACTACAAGGCCATAGTAACCAAAATGGCATGGTACTGGCACAAAAATGGAGACATAGAGAACCCAGATATAAAATAATCCTCATATTACCAACTGATCTTTGACAAAGCAGACAAAAACATACACTGAGGAAAAGAATCCTTATTCAATAAATGGTGCTGGGAAAATTGGATAGCCACATGTAGAAAACTGAAACAGGATCCACAACTTTCACCTCTCACAAAAATTAACTCACAATGGATAACAGACTTAAACCTAAGACATGAAACTATAAGAATTCTAGAAGAAAATGTTGGGAAAAATCTTCCAGATATCGGCCTAGGAAAAGAGTTTATGAGGAAGACCCCAAAGGCAATCACAGCAACAAAAAAATTAACAAATGAGATTCAATTAAATTAAAAAGCTTCTGCACAGCCAAGGAAATAACCAATATAGTGAATAGACAATCTACAGAATGGGAGGAAATATTTGCATGCTACACTTCCAATAAAGAGCTGATAACCAGAATCTATGAAGAACTCAAAGAAATCAGCAAGAAAAAAATCTTTCTCTCTTTATTTTCTCAATCCTATTGAACAGATCATCCTATTTACTTAACCAAATCTACTTTTCTTAAAGGAGGAGAGTTCTCTTTTTGTGAATGCCAGGATCCCACGGAGAACTTTGGTTAGGGTCCAGTTTTATCAGTCACACTTTGCATAAAAAC
>NW_012153507.1:6350739-6361101 GCF_000956105.1 Propithecus coquereli
ACCTAAGACATGAAACTATAAGAATTCTAGAAGAAAATGTTGGGAAAAATCTTCCAGATATTGGCCTAGGAAAAGAATTTATGAGAAAGACCCCAAAGGCAATCACAGCAACAAAAAAATTAACAAATGAGATTCGATTAAATTAAAAAGCTTCTGCACAGCCAAGGAAATAACCAATACAGTGAATAGACAATCTACAGAATGGGAGGAAATATTTGCATGCTACACTTCCAATAAAGGGCTGATAACCAGAATCTATGAAGAACTCAAAGAAATCAGCAAGAAAAAAATCTTTCTCTCTTTATTTTCCCAATCCTATTGAACAGATCATCCTATTTACTTAACCAAATCTACTTTTCTTAAAGGAGGAGAGTTCTCTTTTTGTGAATGCCAGGATCCCATGGAGGACTTTGGTTAGGGTCCAGTTTTATCAGTCACACTTTGCAGCTACAACCCAAGGAATGGGAAAATTTGATGTCAGTAGACTGGGTTCAAGCTCTAGCTCTCTCATTTATTAGATCTCTATTCTTGGTTGAGTCACTTAAATTTTCTGACTCTCAACTTTACAAGGTCTTTGTAGGTGAATCATTATCCACCATCCCAATTCAGGGGTTTTCAGACTATTTATATTGTGTCCCCCAACCCAGCCCGGTATAAGTGCATAGGCTGTGCATAGGCTTCCCTTTGGGCTTACCGATGTTTCAGAGATATATGTGTGTGGGTCATGGGAGAGGTGGGAAAAGGTGCCTAGCAGGGATATAGCAAAGGCATTTGACACATCCTGGCCTCACTCCTACTAAGCCGTCAGTGAGTGAGTTGCTTGTGCTCTCTAAAATCTTAGGTGGCTCCTGCCAAAATAAGAGTTTACAGCTTGAGTTACTGGAGGTTTTCTCCAAAGAAGAGTAATGGATGATCGTACAGACCTCAAATCTCTCTGCTACATGTTCTGACATTTTACTGCTAATAGAGTTTGAGGAGAGGTGAATTGGGTGATTGGCCAAGAACCTGAATTTGCTTTCTTTTTTTATAAGTTAAAACCATTAATTGGAACTAAATCTTTCTTGCTTCTATGCTCCCATTACTGGTTCAAAGCTCTAGTTGAGCACTTATCAGTCTGCCAAAATTTAGCATAAATTGTATATAAACATATGAGGTCTGTTCAGAAAATATCCAGCCAATGGATATTGTTATATTAACAATGGCTGGATACTTTCTGGACAGACCTTGTATATCTACCTCCTTGTTCAGAGTCACTTTTTATAATACACCACTGTGTTCCCAACACCTAGCACCAAATCTAACCCAACTCAATGTCTACCAAACTCTTAAATCCATTTAAGTAAGGCTCAGGGTTGCTGGTGGATCTCTAAATGCTTTCCTATGATTTGCTTTAAAAATGGAAAAGGCAGACACTCATTTTCCCTAAAATCTTAGCTGGCTCTGCATGAATAACACTTTACACCTTGCACTGTGCTAGAGATGCTCTTGATCTTCGGTCTCCACTGGCTACAGTAAGGATCCCAGGTAGTTCTTTTATACAGGACCCACCCAGATCCCTCTCTCTTGAAAAAGCCTTGGGGACGAGATCTTGTTTTATTTGGGAAGTTTCAGGCCTAAACAACTTGAATTTTGCCTCGCTTGATTTGTCTGGTGCATCGCTAGCCCCACTGTGAGGTTCCCTTGTGATACTCTCTGGGTAAACAGAAAACACCAGTCAACTAGTGAAAGTTCAAGTTCTGCCTTCACCCCCTTTTTCTATCTTAGCCTTATTGTCTGTATAATGAAGAGCCTTATCTCTATCTTCCTTGGGATTGTTCTGAGGACCTAGCAAGGTAATGGTTGGGAAAGTGTCTTGTATCAAGGGGCCACAGTATGGGAGAAGTGATATTGAGTTTGAGTTGTGACGGAAATAATCCCAAGGAAGGAGCAAGATTCCTTGTGTTTTTGATCCAACCAAATAGTCAGTGACAGCTGGATCTGTTCAACGGGTGAGAAAAAGTTTTGTGGCCATTTCCTGAATGAGGTTAGAAGGGATATTGAAAACATTTGATTCCGTAATGTCTGCCTGTTAAGCTATTCAGTTCACACAAAATCTCTGAAAAATCTGGATGATAAATATTCTAGAAGTCCGTGGTGATAAAATGTTCTGACTGGTGCTCCATAGGAGGTGCGTAGCCCTTGGGCCCTAAGAGATGGCCCCACACATAGATCAAGGCAGCCTTATTGTCTGGGTAACAGGAATTTATTTCCCTGAAGTCCGGCATGCAAAGTCCATTCTTGGCTTGATGAGATTTAGCTTTATATAGACCAGAAAAAAATATCCCATGACTTACATCTTTGTCATTAAATATTAAATATACTTTCTCTATTTCTCATTGCATTATGGTGAGTTCTGCATAAGTCGATCTCCCCTGAAAGACTGGGAACTACTTTATTCAGAGAATGGTGTAGGGTTTATTTCAACATTTTCCATGTCTAGCACAATATCTGGCATATAGTAAATACTTCCTGAATGTTTATCGAATGACTGTCAAAATCTTTGCCAGCAATGTTTTGCTTTTAATTAGTCAGATTTTTTCTTTGCCAGTTAACAACTTCTCTTAGTTACTTTTAGCCATCTTATTATGTTCTTAGAGAACTTTAAGTTTGGTTTGATTTTTGCTATTGCCTTTGTGAATCCTGGGAGGAGGCCTGGCAGTTTTGTTATGGTCTGGAGTGCAGATACGTGTGCCCTCTGAGTCTCTGTATCTTCTTTTTAAGTCTTTTGTGATTAATGGGTCTACCCTTTAATCCTAGCAGAAAGTATGTCCTGGGGCCATGGTGCCACTAGGTCTGAGGTCCAGCCCAGTCACTGATTTGACTGCAAGTCCTTGTTCTCCTTACCTAGGTACTCACCTGTACCTTAAACCCAAATCTACAGGATAGTCCTTGATCAGCTTTGCTCTATGCCCTCTCTGACTGTCTTATTCAGATTCATCCTAAGTACTTAATGATTCCTGTGTATTCCCTCGAAATACCTTGATCACATTTCCCTTTTTCTCACAATTTCTTTTGGCTTGGAGTCTATGGGTCCACATAGTTCTTTAGACATCTCAGTGGAGCTAATTATGTACAATAAAGATGTCAAGAATTCACATAGCTGCCTCATAATCTGAACTCTAGTTTTCCTGAGTCCTGGGTTATTCCCATTGCCTAAAATTAAAGCTAAAATTCCTTAGTTTGGCATATAAGGCCTTCGCAATGTGACCCCACTGTACCCTTCTGGTGTAACCCTCTTCAACCCATCCCTCTTCCCCCAGGTCGTGGAGTCAGTGCAGTGCACTGAATTGTTTTTCATTCCCTGATCAGTATTCCTGTTTTCATACCTGTAGCTGTATTGTTCGTATATTGTTTCTTTTCTTTAGAATTCTCTTCTCCCAACTTGTCCATCAGACAATTTCTCATCAGTGTTTTTTTTTAATTTTTAAAAAACATTTAATTGTTATGGGTGCATAACAGTTATATATCTTTTTAGGGTACATGTGATGTTTTGATACAGACATATGATGTGAATTAATCAAATCATGGAAATGGGCGTATCCATCACCTGTTCTTATCAGTGTTTTGAAGCCAGACCAGATCATGGATCACCTCCTCTCTGAAGACTTCTCTGACATCTTGGACATCTCCAACAGAGTTTCAGCCTCTCTCTCTCCTTGCCCCAATCTCTCCCTCACTCTCCATCATTCTGGTTTCTCCCTCTCTCCCTCTCTCTTTCTCAGCTCTCATTTCTATATACCACTTATCATAAAAAATTGAAACCATACTTTTAAATGTTTGTCTTTGCCACCAGACTCTTAGCTTCCCAGAGTCAGGCAATAGGGCTTTTTCATCTTTATTTGCCCAGGATCCAGCACACAGCCTCATTCATCACTCTTGCCCATTATATTCTTTCTGAGTTAAATTAGCAGCACTTGAACTGACCCAGAAGCATCTTAGAGTATGCCCCCAAAAGACTGTCATGATGACTGACAAGATCTGGAATTTCCAAGATCTCTAATTAAACTGTCAATTGTCACCATGTTTTAACAAGGTGTTTTGCTAGAACCTGGGATGAATTAACACAGCCAGAAAAGGAAATCCATTTCTCCTGGTCTGTCCCATCCTGAGGCCACCCTCCCTGTCTACGCAGTGACTTATTCTTGATATGTCATGTATAAACAGATTCCAGCAGGGGTTCCTGTTTTAGAAGCCCTCATGCTCTCTAGTGGGAAGGGATTATAGAAAAAAAATTAAAGTGTACCCTGGATTTTGTTTTGTCAAATAGGCTTTTTACTGCCTTCGCTGAGTGGAAATTCACAAAGAAACCAATAGGTCAGCAAGAAATTCTCGGTCCACACTACTTCCTGACCTTTTCTTTGGGCATCTCTTATCATTGTTTGTCTATTTATCCACAAAAACAGGACCAACACTTCAACCAGGGGCTTTATTTAAAGCTTCAGACTTCCAATTGTATGAAGCTATTATTCTCTTTTTACCTCCTATTTAAGGGACCGATCTCTAGAATATGAGTTTACTCCTCATATTCCTTCCTAGAGTGGATGTTTAGAGCCTCAGGAGAAATCATTCCAAATTGTCAAGAAAGCTTCCCGCCAACAGCCCTGAACAGAGCATCTTTGACCTCTTTGTTCCTCAGGGTGTACACCACAGGGTTCAGTAGGGGAGTGATGACAGTGTAGGTCACAGAGATCAGCTGGTCCTGATCCCTGGTGATCTCTGACTTGGGCTTGAGGTAGGCAATGGAGGCACAGCCATAGTGGACAATGACCACGGTGAGGTGGGAGGCACAGGTGGCGAAAGCCTTCTTCCTGCCCTCAGCTGAAGCAATCTTGAGGATTGTAGAGATAATGAGAACATAAGAGATGAAAACCAGACCCATAGGTACAACAAGCACCAGCACACTGATAATCAAAGTCAGGATCTCATTGACCGTGGTGTCAACGCAGGAGAGCTTCATCATAGGTCGGATATCACAGAAGAAGTGGGCCACCTTTGTGGCACAGAAAGATAACTTGAATACAGAGGTTACCTGTGTTATTGCTACAATCAGGCCAATGCTGCAGGCCCCCAAAACCAGCTGGACACACACCCTCTTGTTCATAATAACTGTGTATCTCAGGGGGTTGCAGATAGCCACATAGCGGTCATATCCCATTGCTGTGAGCAGGAAGCAGTTAGTGATGCCAAAAGTAACAAAAAAGAACATCTGTGTGGCACAACCTGCTAGTGATACAGACTGGCTCATGCCTACAAGACTGGAGAGCATCCTTGGGAGAATGACCAGTGTATACACAGTCTCTGAAGTGGACAGCATGCTCAGGAAGAAGTACATGGGTGTGTGAAGATGGTGATCAATTCGGATGATGGTTACAATGATTCCATTGCCTGCTAGGGTTAAGATGTATAGTGCAAGGAACACCCCAAAAAGGGTAATCTGGTGCTCATGGAAGCTGGAGAAACCTTGCAAAATAAACTCAATGATGAGAGTGTAGTTCTCTCTCATCATTGAGTGGTCACCAAATCTGAAGTGCAGAATAATAAAAGTTATGTAATTTCAGCAGAGCAGCTTAGACATATTTCTGAAATTGATTGGCATTCAATAATTCTCAGCGATAAATCTAGAGATACACTTCCTAGTGGATTCAAGTTAATCCCTGGGCTTACTTATCTTTACTTAAAATATTTCTATTCTGTGGCCATCTGTTACAATTTCCTATGCATTCTAGAATCACATAGTCTCTTTCTCACTGTATAAACAATGCGTGTTCCTACTCCACTCCTGATCTTCCTCCCTGACATCTGGAATGGCCTTCCTCCTCTTCTCTTATTTAATTCTTCCCCATTCTTCAGAGACCAATGTAAGCTTTCAGCCCCCCATAAAATCATATTATACTCTGATGTTCTCATGTCTATTTGAATTATTTTCTAACCCCATCATTGCTGCCTCTCCTCACACAAATACTCATCAACTTTATAATAATTTTTATATCTTTTCGTATTTCCCTAGTTCAGGATTATGCATGAATTGGGTGCACGAAAACAATTTGTTTAGGGATGAACTGGAGACTTCTTTTCTTTTAAGAGTATGAATCATCCTCCTTGCACATCCTTTAGGAAATAGAAGCAATGCAGAAAGGCTCATCTTGTTTTCAAGAAGAAAAAGGCAAATCTTAAACAACCACCGACCTCTCCCCACTGCTGTCTGAATGATGGAAGTCTGCTGACAGTTCACAACGCCGATTCACATAGGTTATAAAATATGCTACATCTCTACCTTCCCTAACCTAGAAGGCAAATTTACAGCCAAAACAACTTTGCGAGTAGGCATACACCTACTCCGCAGAGGTAAACAATAGTATTAGGAAAGATGCAGCAAATTTAAGTGTCCCTCACCTAAAGCAAAAGCCAACCCTGAATATAAAAGAGTTACACTAAAGATATATCATTTTGTTGAAGGATGGGGATCAGTTCAATTTATGTAATATTTCACATTTTTGTCTCTTTAAACAGTAAACTTCTGTAGGGTATTTAAATTATATTCTAATTTGCTTATGCATATTCAAAAAGATACTTTTTGCATAAAGTAAATCGTATCAATGATGAAGGTTAGTAAGTATGAAGACTTTCTTAAAGTTTATAAAACTCTATTTAAAAGAAGTTGACGACCAGCTGTTAATCATTAACACTAAGCATGCTAAAAAGGCATAAAGATGCAATAGAGAATGCTTCCCAATAGAGAAAATCATTTGACACTAAAGTATGTGGATAAAGGCTTGTTTTCTGTGAGGTCTCTGAGCAAAAACTAGGCAGTAGTCCACCATGGGGTGGTATGGCACCTTTATGGTGAAATCAGAAATGCTTGGCAGAGCTTTGGATTGTTGTAATGACAGGCACAGGTGCTCTTGGCAACTAATGATGCTAGATGCCACGCATGTGATGGTCCTGCCCAAGGAAGAATTGTCTTATTTCAAATACCAATAAGGTTCATATTGAGAAACACTGGGCTAGAATGTCATCTGACTTGGCTGAAGCCTGTCTGTCTTGAGGTAGAAGAATGGCTATTATGACCTGGTTAGCATCCTCCACCCTTGGAAGCCTATAACTGTTCAAAGGAAATAGAGGGAAGAAAGAACAAACATTCTTATGAAGACCTCCCCAGTTGTGATAGGAGCTGTTATACTATAATAAATCAATATTTGCCCATGGATAATGAGCCCCATTCCATCCCCTTTTCTAAAGGGCACTTACATTACTCTGCCTACCACTGAGGCACAGCAGGAGAGCCGGGCTGGAGGAGGCCAAGAAGTAAAGATTGAAATCTGGGGCTCCCTTGGCCACAGTGTGTAGGTGGAGGGAAGAGCAAGGTGATCAAGAGGTTCTAGGACGGCTGAGACCCAGTAGGCGGGGGATGCACAGACTCCAGCAGGAATGTGGTCAGGCTTGAGAGCCATAGAAATTCTTGACAGCCCCTCTATTTGAAAAAGCCTTCGAAGCCAGAGAGGATGCTCTCCAAGGATCAGCCAGTTGGGCTTCTAGGAGTCACTCCCTGAAGACATTCTGAAAACCACCCTGGGCCTGGGAGGATGCAGACAGCAGGTACCTGGGGGCCTCGTTAAGTATGGGGCTCATTTACTCAATTGCAGGGTTAGTGCTTTGGGAGCCTGGGGTAAGTTTTTACTTCAAGTAGCAATAGCATTAGAGGAAGCTGTTTATTTAGTTGAGTTTTACTTGTTTGAATAAGCACATTGTATGTGTGTGTGTGTGTGTGTTTTGTTTGTTTATTTTTGTTTTTGTTTTTTTAAACAGATGTGCCTTGGAAATCTACAGTGACAAATCTAGGCAGCTCAAGCTTAGAGCCATACCATCTTGGATCCCAGGAAGTTTAGGCCCTTTTACTTACAGGCAGGAACTCTACTCAGTATAAGAATCTGGTTTTCTTTTTAAAATAAAAGTATTCAAATATGGCCATAATTCTGCAGAGGGCAGTTCCATCTTCACCCTGTGGCATTCAGGATTGGAAGCACCCAGTCTTAAGACCTGAAGATCCTCTCTTGGGGACTAGAAAACAGTCACAAACTTGTGAATACTCTGTTCTCTTGACCAAGAAATTTCCTTCCCTTCTCCATTTGGCAAACTTTTACTAGTCCAAGACCCAACTTTAAATTTACTTCCTATTGAAGACTTTCCTTGAGTTAGTTTATTGCTTCTTTAGCAATTTCTCAGTCTAGCATGCGGTGTTTATGTGTGGCCATTCATTCTTTAAGCACTTAGCGTATGTCAGTCCCTGTGCTAGTTGCTGGAAATACAGACATGGACGGGATGCTGCACCAACTTCTTAGGAGCTCACAGCTTTTATTCAGGTGACAGACAATAATATTAAACTGAAATGTAAGTGTACGTAAGACAGAGAAGAGACAGTCCTTGATCAGACTCAGGTTGGTTACAGAAAATTACAATATGTAGGTAGAGACCAGGTTACAGAAGATGTTGGGGGATTTGAATTTATCAATTTTAAGGACCTCACAAGTGATTCTCACTTATCTCTCCTGTTTCTACACTTCAAAGTTCCTTAGCAACTGGCCTCTTAAAGACTTGAACTTCGTCACCACCAGCCACTTATGTCCTCTTACCACCTATCTGGTGACTTTGCATCTCTGTTGGAAAAAGGCATACCCAGCACTGGGATTTGGTATACTGATCTGGCAGCAATGTGAGGATGAACTTGAGCTTGGTAAAAAGAAGCAGGAAAACCAGCTAGGATGTGATGGAACAGAGATGATTGGGATTGATATAGAGGGGTGGCAGTGGGCCCAGAGAGAAGGGACGGATGTGAGAGACATTTGAGGCAAATCAATAGGGCATATAACTGAATCAATGCATGGATCTAAGGAGAGGAAAGAACCAATTGTTACTACTCTCATAAGGTTCATTCGTGCCAACTTTCTGATTATTTACAAATGTATATAGCTTCCTACAGTAACAGATGAATCAAAGAAAAATGATCACTATATTGACTGTCCTTTGTTAGATACAATTGGTGGCCATGGGATCTCATCAGGAAAGCAGGAGAGTCAGGCAATAGAGCTCAATGCTTTATGACGTCATTGCTTGGGGACAAATTAGGAAGATTGTAGAAATGGGAAACTGGGTTGATGGTATAAAATGTGGTACCTGGTAAAAAGGAGATGTATTCAGCTTCAGTACTGACTAATATTTATTGAACATTTCACAAATTTTTGTCTCGCTTCTTAATCCTCCAAATGACATTATGAGTAGCAGTATCTCATTGCATAGATGAGAGATGTACGAGAAGCCCACTCTGCCACCAACAGTAAACATATTGGGATTTGGTGTTAGAAAGAAATGAAAACATGTGGGGTGACGGTAGAAACAAAGCTGGAAAAACAGCCAAAAGAGCCTTCTGTAAACTCCTTTAGTTTTGCAAACTGCTTTACTGGAGGGCCAGATTTCAGTAGTTCTTATTATAGTTCATTCACAACATTCAATTCAGTTTAGGATCCCAGGTCTAGACCTCCTATTAAGGCTTTGAAATTGTTAATGGGAGTCTTTTAGAACCCTGAATAGCTCACAGAAGATTTAACTGAGTTTCCTGAAGTTATGTCTGCTCCCACACGGTCTTCCACCCTATTCTTGTCGCCTAGAGCTGGGGTGTCCAACTTTTCTGTGTGTGAAAACTCCTTTTTAATTTCAGAATATTTCATGGATCTACAACTTGATAATAGTTGGATAACAATTGTATTATTTGTACATATGATAGAAAAAATAAATTTAAAAAAAGGCAACTGTGACTTAGAAATTGGTGCTTTCAAATGAATTATGCTACATTCAAAAATAGTTGCACATGCTTTTGTCAGTATTTATTCAGACTGCACATGGGAGTGATGCACACAGGAATCCTGGGCTCCTTGTAGCGACTGAGGCAACTAGGAGAGAAGAGGGGATGACGCCTGAGATGCATTTGTTAGGCCATTAGGTAGGGGGAAAGGGATTAAGTGTAGGGGAATGGGTGGCAATGGAGGAGAAATGCAGATAGGCGCTGAGTGGTTTATTAACCCATGTAGGTGTATCCAGGAAGTAATACTTGGAAGACTGACAGAATAGTTGCCTTTTACTGGAACATAGGATCAGAGACTATAGGAGAAGCCCATTTACAAAGTCAGGACCTCCTTAAAATGGGGAACCCACTCTACAAATGAGGTCGAGTTCTCTAGAAGCAGAGCCTTAAACAAGGTTCTGGGTACAGTGATTGATTAGGGAGTACTCCCAGAGGAAAGGGAATGAGAGAAGCAGGATGGGACAGGG
>NW_012153507.1:6361596-6363824 GCF_000956105.1 Propithecus coquereli
TGGAAGAGTCATGTGTAAACAATGGAGGACCCGTGATCTTAGTGCCCAGATTTTCATGCTGGGGCCAGGTTCAGCGTACATAAATCCCTGTGATATGATGCTATTATTCTTCCCAGCCTCCCTGCTGGTTTATATATCCTAGGTCACAAATAACAGGAATAATGTCTAACATTATAGTACAGTGTATGAATATGCTTCGTCTTATTTGCTTTTCATCAAGCTTGTTAAACTCATCTATCTGGCTTGGCAAATCCATCCATCTCTTTTTTTCATTAATATTTTTCTTCTTTGTTTCATTCTAGCCCTCTCATTCCCAGATGCTTCCCAGACCAGGCTCCTGGTGCCCTCATACCCTCTCTTATCTGACTGACTCCCTCACAGTGACACCTCACCAAGCTTTTCACATGTTATTGTTATTGAACTTACCAGCACCTAAGAGAGGGGCTTTCTGCCCAAAGCTCTGAGCAAGGCACTCTTGACCTCTTTGTTCCTCAGGCTGTACACAACAGGATTCAGCAGGGGGGTGATGACAGTGTATGTCACGGAGATAAGTCTGTCCTGCAGGGAATTTTGGGACTTGGGTTTTAGGTAGATGAAGGAGGTACAGCCGTAGTGGACAATGACCACTGTGAGGTGTGAGGCACAAGTGGCGAAGGCCTTTTTCCGGCCCTCAGCCGATGCAATCTTGAGGATGTTGGTGACAATCAGGACATAGGAAATAAAGATCAAGACCATGGGCAGAACAAGGACACAGAGACTGATGAGCAAAGTGATAAATTCTTTGATAGTAGTGTCAGCACAGGCGAGCTTCATTAACGGCCGGATATCACAAAAGAAGTGGGAGATGATGTTGGCATCACAGAAGGGCAGGCTGAACACAGAAGACACCTGAATGATAGCTATGCTCAGGCCAATACTCCAGGATCCAGTTGCCAAGTATGTACAAGCCTTTTTGCCCATGACAACTGAATACCGTAGGGGGTTGCAGATGGCCACATAGCGGTCATATCCCATGGCAGTGAGCAGGAAGCAGTTGTTGACACCAAAAGTAAGGTAGAAGAAGAGCTGAGTGGCACAGTCTGGGATGGAGATGGCTTGTTGGGGGCTGAGGAGACAAGACAGCATGCGGGGGATGATGGCCACAGTGTAACAGGTCTCAGAAATGGACAGCACGCTCAGGAAGAAGTACATGGGGGTGTGAAGGTGACGATTAAGGTGGATAATTGTCAAGATGATAGCATTGCTGGAAAGGGTCAAGAGGTACAAGACCAAAAAGACCACAAAGAGGATGAGTCTGTGATGCCACCCAAAAATGGAGAAACCCTCAAAGATAAACTCAGTCACGGCTGTGAAATTCAGTTGTGGCATTGAGGAGAATCTGGGTTTGAAAAAGATGAAGTGGGAAGGTTGAGCAACCGGGCGAACAGTAGCCTGGTCCAGGGTCATCATCAGCCATGTGCAGCGACTAAAAATGGGTATAGCTCTGGGTTTCAGAAGCTGTGTACATTCGGACACTGGCCAAGTGCTCAAAGACTTCTCAAGGTTCTCACCTTGGCCCTGGGACGTGGGGTGGGGTGGGGGGCAGATGCAGTGTGTGTGTGTTGTGGGGGAGTAAATATGAAAGGCAGTACATGTGCTCCTCCACTTTGATGAGGTCACATCCTGTAAGTTGAAATATCCTAAGTTGAAAATGCATGTAGTACACCTAACCTATGGAACATCATAGCTTAGTCTAGCCTGCCTCGAATGTGCTTAGAACACTTAAATTAGCCTACAGTTAGGCAAAATCATCTAACACAAAGCCTATTGAATATCTCAGATAATTTAATGAAGACTGTACTGAAAGTGACAAACAGACTGGTCACATGAGTACTTGAAGTATGGTGTCTACTGAATGCATATGGCTTTTAAACTATCATAAAGTCAAAAAATTATAAGCTGAACCATCATAAGTTGGGGATCATATGTATTGGAAACCTCTAACTAGCTTGGCTAGAAGTAGGTGTGGACTTCTAGAGAAGGCACTAGAATGACTGTGCATGGTGCTGAAACTTCGCTCACACTCACCTGGTTTAGGTCAGCAATGGTCCATCATGTGTCAGAGGCCAGTGCAAAGAGACGTGCCTAAGGAGTGAATTAGTTATAGCCAGGGACAGATTGCTATGTGAGGCCCATTCCTGGGAGGTAAGAGGCTGGCTCCAACTCTGTTCAGAAGTGCTTCCATTTGG
>NW_012153507.1:6363874-6369804 GCF_000956105.1 Propithecus coquereli
GAAAACTCCTTTTTAATTTCAGAATATTTCATGGATCTACAACTTGATAATAGTTGGATAACAATTGTATTATTTGTACATATGATAGAAAAAATGAATTTTAAAAAAGGCAACTGTGACTTAGAAGTTGGTGCTTTCAAATGAATTATGATAAATTCAAAAATAGTTGCACGTGCTTTTGTCAGTATTTACTCAGACTGCACATGGGAGTGATGCACACAGGAATCCTGGGCTCCTTGTAGCGACTGAGGCAACTAGGAGAGAAGAGGGGATGATGCCTGAGATGTATTTGTTAGGCCATTAGGTAGAGGGAAAGGGATTGAGTGTAGGGGAATGGGTGGCAATGGAGGAGAAATGCAGATAGACGCTGAGTGGTTTATTAACCCATGGTAGGTGTATCCAGGAAGTAATACTTGGAAGACTGACAGAATAGTTTCATTTTACTGGAACATAGGATCAGAGACTATAGGAGAAGCCCATTTACAAAGTCAGGACCTCCTTAAAATGGGGAACCCACTCTACAAATGAGGTCGAGTTCTCTAGAAGCAGAGCCTTAAACAAGGTTCTGGGTACAGTGATTGATTAGGGAGTACTCCCAGAGGAAAGGGAATGAGAGAAGCAGGATGGGACAGGGTGATAGCTGAGCGAGAATGTGGCCTCAGCTCAAGGCTAACTTCAGCCTGATCTAATGGAGGGATCTAGAATTGTGCCCTAGAATCGCTCCCATCTTGAGCCAAGGTGGGCTACCTGTTGTACCTTTTGTGTCATTCAGGCATTCCTTGTAGTGTGTCCTTGTGAGGATGGGGTATGTGGGGCCTTATCTCCCTTTCAGCCAATGGCAATTCTTCATAGAAGAGGGCAGCTATAAACAGCATTTCAACATCCACATCAACTGGGCATGGGCACACCAGCCCAGCAAAGGGGATCTGGGCAGAGTGACAACAGAGCCCATTATACTGCCCAAGGTGTCTGGAGAGAGGGGACAGGGTATGAAAGTCATTTTTATGCGTTTTGCTTAAACTGCTCAAAACTGAAACTTCTCAAACATCTTGTAAACTGGCTATCAGAGCCTGTGTCTGATACAGCTGTCTAGGGTTTGTACATGTAGTATAGGCACAAGGTAAATAATTAATGAAGTGAGTTTTTTGTTGCCGTTAACTACAGTGTAAAGTGTAGCACTGGAAGAGTCATGTGTAAACAACGGAGGACCCGTGATCTTAGTGCCCAGATTTTCATGCTGAGGCCAGGTTCAGCGTACATAAATCCCTGTGATATGATGCTATTATTCTTCCCAGCCTCCCTGCTGGTTTATATATCCTAGGTCACAAATAACAGGAATAATGTCTAACATTATAGTACAGTGTATGAATATGCTTTGTCTTATTTGCTTTTCATCAAGCTTGTTAAACTCATCTATCTGGCTTGGCAAATCCATCCATCTCTTTTTTTCATTAATATTTTTCTTCTTTGTTTCATTCTAGCCCTCTCATTCCCAGATGCTTCCCAGACCAGGCTCCTGGTGCCCTCATACCCTCTCTTATCTGACTGACTCCCTCACAGTGACACCTCACCAAGCTTTTCACATGTTATTGTTATTGAACTTACCAGCACCTAAGAGAGGGGCTTTCTGCCCAAAGCTCTGAGCAAGGCACTCTTGACCTCTTTGTTCCTCAGGCTGTACACAACAGGATTCAGCAGGGGGGTGATGACAGTGTATGTCACGGAGATAAGTCTGTCCTGCAGGGAATTTTGGGACTTGGGTTTTAGGTAGATGAAGGAGGTACAGCCGTAGTGGACAATGACCACTGTGAGGTGTGAGGCACAAGTGGCGAAGGCCTTTTTCCGGCCCTCAGCCGATGCAATCTTGAGGATGTTGGTGACAATCAGGACATAGGAAATAAAGATCAAGACCATGGGCAGAACAAGGACACAGAGACTGATGAGCAAAGTGATAAATTCTTTGATAGTAGTGTCAGCACAGGCGAGCTTCATTAACGGCCGGATATCACAAAAGAAGTGGGAGATGATGTTGGCATCACAGAAGGGCAGGCTGAACACAGAAGACACCTGAATGATAGCTATGCTCAGGCCAATACTCCAGGATCCAGTTGCCAAGTATGTACAAGCCTTTTTGCCCATGACAACTGAATACCGTAGGGGGTTGCAGATGGCCACATAGCGGTCATATCCCATGGCAGTGAGCAGGAAGCAGTTGTTGACACCAAAAGTAAGGTAGAAGAAGAGCTGAGTGGCACAGTCTGGGATGGAGATGGCTTGTTGGGGGCTGAGGAGACAAGACAGCATGCGGGGGATGATGGCCACAGTGTAACAGGTCTCAGAAATGGACAGCACGCTCAGGAAGAAGTACATGGGGGTGTGAAGGTGACGATTAAGGTGGATAATTGTCAAGATGATAGCATTGCTGGAAAGGGTCAAGAGGTACAAGACCAAAAAGACCACAAAGAGGATGAGTCTGTGATGCCACCCAAAAATGGAGAAACCCTCAAAGATAAACTCAGTCACGGCTGTGAAATTCAGTTGTGGCATTGAGGAGAATCTGGGTTTGAAAAAGATGAAGTGGGAAGGTTGAGCAACCGGGCGAACAGTAGCCTGGTCCAGGGTCATCATCAGCCATGTGCAGCGACTAAAAATGGGTATAGCTCTGGGTTTCAGAAGCTGTGTACATTCGGACACTGGCCAAGTGCTCAAAGACTTCTCAAGGTTCTCATCTTGGCCCTGGGACGTGGGGTGGGGTGGGGGGCAGATGCAGTGTGTGTGTGTTGTGGGGGAGTAAATATGAAAGGCAGTACATGTGCTCCTCCACTTTGATGAGGTCACATCCTGTAAGTTGAAATATCCTAAGCTGAAAATGCATGTAGTACACCTAACCTATGGAACATCATAGCTTAGTCTAGCCTGCCTCGAATGTGCTTAGAACACTTAAATTAGCCTACAGTTAGGCAAAATCATCTAACACAAAGCCTATTGAATATCTCAGATAATTTAATGAAGACTGTACTGAAAGTGACAAACAGACTGGTCACATGAGTACTTGAAGTATGGTGTCTACTGAATGCATATGGCTTTTAAACTATCATAAAGTCAAAAAATTATAAGCTGAACCATCATAAGTTGGGGATCATATGTATTGGAAACCTCTAACTAGCTTGGCTAGAAGTAGGTGTGGACTTCTAGAGAAGGCACTAGAATGACTGTGCACGGTGCTGAAACTTCGCTCACACTCACCTGGTTTAGGTCAGCAATGGTCCATCATGTGTCAGAGGCCAGTGCAAAGAGACGTGCCTAAGGAGTGAATTAGTTATAGCCAGGGACAGATTGCTATGTGAGGCCCATTCCTGGGAGGTAAGAGGCTGGCTCCAACTCTGTTCAGAAGTGCTTCCATTT
This sequence comes from Propithecus coquereli, assembly GCF_000956105.1. Lineage (NCBI taxonomy): Eukaryota > Metazoa > Chordata > Mammalia > Primates > Indriidae > Propithecus > Propithecus coquereli. The sequence goes on from NW_012153507.1 coordinate 6,367,280, forward strand.
GGCTCAAATTCAAAATGGAATAAGGCAGTGAGAAGAGACACTGATCTTTTCTCTTTAGTTCAAGATGTGGACCTAGAACACTCCATGGTCCAGAGCCAACTCCTTTTCAGTCTTGCTCCTTCTATAGCCTTCAGATATCACTTGTTTTAATACCTGAGTCTCCCTCATTCTGTGTGGAGAGTAGTTTCTGCTTCTATTTTCTAGTCTCTAGTTAAGCACAATAAAGGCTCTAAAACTTTTTATGGGTTTGAAATACTAGTAACTATAAGACAACAGTGATAAAAACAACAGAATATTTAAGTGTGTAGAAATCTCTGGCTTTAACCCCAGAGTAAATGGATGGATGCCTGACTTTCTATGTTCGTTTCATTTGTCTCCGTTTGCTCATCTATAAAATAGTGATAATAACAACATCTACTTCATTGTGTTGCTATGGAGAATATATAAATTACTGCATGGAAATTGCCAAGTGCAGTTCTTGATATATAACAGGCAAACAATACATTAAATGTCTTCTTCCCTCCCTATCTGTCCTCCTCATCCCCCTCCCGTAACTCTGGATTCTACTTGTATGTTAGGACCACCCAAATACACACACGTGTACATTTTTTTCTCTCTCTCTTTCTTTTATGCATGTTCACAGATGATTGTTGTCATTAATTTCTCCAATCCCTATTGATTGGAAAGTCCAGTCTGTACTTTCCACACCCACTTTTCTTCCGACTCTAGATTCTGAAATGTGTGGGGATTTGGGGAGAGTGGTCTGGAATCAAATACCTCTGTGATCAAACCCTAGCTCCACTTACTTCATGTGTGACCCTGGAAATGTTTCTTATCTTTTTAGGTGTCCATTCCCTCACCTGTAAGATGAAGACAGAGCCAATTTCTACCTGAGAAGACTGATGTGAGGATTCCATGAGAATATGCCCATGGAAGGCGTTTAGCCTTCGAAAGCTCTGTCTGAGATTCTCTGAGGCTGGTGTACAGATAATCCTTTCTGGGTGACTTTTTTTTTTCAGTATTTATACTTTTTGATCCCTAAGTTTTGTGGGACAGCTGGATATTCATTTTTTCCACATGATAACATTCCCAGGAGATAAAAGAAACAGAGAAAGTGATATCCCAGGAGACAAGAGCAATGAGGTCATATTTAGTCACAGAACAAGAACCCTGCTTCATCAAGTCCTGGATTGTGACTTACATCTCACTGGGCAAGACTGGGCTCATTCAGGATTCAGGAGAATGAAGCACAAAACCACGAGTTCCAGGACTCCTGTGGTGCTGTAACAGACACAGCACACAGAGAATCTTCCGAAGGAGACGACTAGAAGAAAAACATAGAACCCACCAGCGTCTTCCAGTTAGTTTATCTCCCTGATTGGTCAGATCCAGGAGTAACAAACACACAGAAAGCAGCTCGAGGCTCTCCTGTGCCTCCCCATTTCCCTGTCCCTTTAAGTCTGGGTTGCAGCTTTTCAGAAAGGACCATTCTCCTGTGCCCCAGGACTCTGGGGTCCCTCTCCTCCAAACCATAGTGACTGTCCCCAAGGCAGCAATAGCAAAATCCAAACACTCTAATGGCTGGGGATCTCATTATAAAAGTGCCTCTTCAACCCAACCCCATAGATAGTACTTAGACAATCTGTGTTTTCCCATAGGAACAGAACCTTTACATCAGAACACAGCCCTGCCCTGCTCAGTGGGTGAAAGGGACCTCTTGCCTCATGATCACCATTATGGAGGGGAACACACTCATGTTTAAGGATGCAGCTACATTAGGCAAGTCACTCACAGTCCTGGGTCCCTCTGTCCTAAGAGCAGAAGGATCTGTCTCCTTCAATTTGAATATTATAAGCACTGTGATTATTCATTTACTGATTCTTTCAACAAATACTCATTGAACATCTCTCATGTACCAGGTACATGGAATATAGCAGAAACTGGGGACACTGCCAGCTTTGCAGTATCTGAGCATCACCATGTATTACCTGTGAAGAGCTGAGAACCTTCCCTAGAGGAAGATCAGAAGGAAGGCCTTTGTTGGAGTCATTCCTGCAGCCCCATCTTTCTCTCTCCTGGCATTTAGTCAGTCAGTCGACTCAGCTTTGTTTCTCTTTCATAATGTGAGCCAAAGATGGCCCTTTCAGAAGGTTGGAGAAGAATCAGATGTCAAATCCACCAGGTTCCTCTGGGACTTGGCCTTTTCAGTAATTCCTAGTTCTGGTGCTCAGTTTATGCCTTTCTCTTAGGCACTCAAAAAGTAGGGAAGGTTCCCTTCCTAAGTACCAGTGTACTGAGAAATGAATACTTGAGAATAAAACAGTTTATTGGGGTGTCTTTGACAAGCCGTGTAAGCTGGGAGAGACTGAGGAGCATGGAATACTTTCCAGGTGTTCAGTTCAATTCCACGTAATCTCTTTTAAAGCCCTCAGACATTTATTCAAGAGAAACTGGAAATACTTGAGCTCATAAGCTGTTGAGATGTAGAGTTCCACAATGGAGAGATAAATTTATAGTTTGTTTGT
>NW_012153507.1:6373261-6374555 GCF_000956105.1 Propithecus coquereli
TTAAAAATATGAAATGAAAAGTGGTACATTATTTTAAAAAATTAGTTCTCTATCCAGTCATGATTCTTGCTTCTCAGAAGAAACCACTTTGAGCTCTTTTACGTGTTTCTCATATTATGCACCTCCCTGTTTCTGCTATATTATATACAATATGCATATAATGGTATTTCTTTCTTCCTAAATGTTAAGCATTATCTTTTGACTTCCTAGTTCATTTATAACACCATCTGTGTGCACTTGAACACAAACACACCCACATACTTCTCCTCCTGTCATCCTCTCAGTAAACATTCAATCAATATTCAGAACATACATTATTATGATATGCAAATATTATTCACAACTGAGCCATACAGCTTATTATAAGTGCACATCTCTTCCTGAGCAATTTTTTTCTTGCTAAATTTTTATGATTTAACTCTTTTATTTGTTTAGTTTTCAAGTATCTATAATTAATCAGTCCTCAAACTTTTCACCAGAACTGTGAAACCTTTTCTCCATGGAGAGAGTTGATACAGTCAAACATATTAGATAATCTCCCCAAGTGATATTTATATATTTATGTAGCCTGCTAGTTATTTAATTTCTTTTTGTCTTAAGACCACCATTCTGAGATCCTTTCCCTCCTTCTCTGATCACATCCTAAGGTCGCTCTCTAGGACTTCCAAAGGGCTATAATGGTGGACCTTTTCTTCACAAGCATTCTGGGATTCACTTGTCTCTCACCTATGTTAGTTTTCTTATTTCCTGGATCCCTCATTTTGTTGGAGTACCTCTTTAATAGCTTCCTGAGAATAAGAACATGGGATGTAAATTCCTTGAAATGCTACTTCTCTAAAATTATGTTTATTATATCCACACATGTTGTGAATAGTCTGTTTGATGTATTAATTGAGCTTCGAAATAATTTTCCCTAGGAAATCTGAATGCATTGCTTCATTGTTTTCTAACTTCTAGTGTAGTTGTTATAAAGTCTAATTTCATTTGAAATCTCAGTCTTTTGATTTTGATATGTTTTTCCTCCTTTTATCTGGAAGATTTTAGCATTTTCCTTTATTCCTAGAGTTTGATCTCATAGGACGATGCCTTTCAATGTGTGTTCTTTTCTTATTTTCTTTCCTGCTATGCTAGTCACTCAATCTGAAAATTTATATTCTTTAGTGTTTTGACATATCGTTTTCCTTGATGTTGTTTCTTCTCTATTTTTTCTATATGCTTGTTCTGACACTCATATTTGTTGGACATTATACTTCTTCTATCAATCCCATTGTTTATTCGGTTTCTTATTTTTCTA
>NW_012153507.1:6376254-6378967 GCF_000956105.1 Propithecus coquereli
AGATTTTTCTCTTATGTTTGATCTAGAAGCTTTATTGTTTTGTCTTTCATATTTAGTCTTACAATTCATTTTAAATTATTATTATTATTTTGGTATGCTGTTGGATTTGGTTTGCTAGTATTTTGTGGAGGATTTTTGCATCTATATTCATGTGGGATATTGGTATATAGTTTTATTTTTCCCCCATCCTTTGGTATCAAAGTGATACTGACTTTCTAGAATGAGTTAGGGAGAATTCCCTCCTTATCAATTTTATGGAACAGTTTCAGTAGGATAGGTACCAGTTCCTCTTGTAGATCTGGTAGAATTTGGCTGTGAACCCATCTGGTCCTGGGCTTGTTGTTTTTGTTGTTGGGATATTTTTTATTACTGTTTCAACCTCACTACTCTTATTGGTCTATTCAGGATTTCTATTCTTTCTGATTCAGGTTTGGGAGGTTGTGCGTTTCCAAAAACTTATTCATTTCCACTAGATTTTCTAGTTTGTATGCACATAGGTGTTCATAGTAGTCTTGGATGATCTTTTGTATTTCTGTGGTATCAGTTGTAATGTCTCCTTTTTCATTTCTGATTGACCTCATTTGAATCCTCTCTCTTCTTTGTTAATCTAGCTAGTGGTCTACTATTTTATTTATCTTTTCAAAGAACTAACTTTTTGTTTCATTGATCCTTTGTATTGTTTTTGTGGTTTCAATTTTGTTTAATTCTGCTCTGGTCATTGTTATTTCTTATCTTCTGCTAGGTTTCAGTTTGGTTTATTCTTCTTTTTCTAGTTCCTTGAGGTGTAACATTAGGTTGTTAATTTGTGATCTTTCTGTCCTTTTGATGTAGGAATTTCATGCTATGAAATTTCCTCTTAGCACTGTTTTTACTATATCCCAGAGATTATGGTAAATTGTGTCACCATTGTCATTCAATTCAAAAAAAATTTTATTTCCATCTTGATTTCATCATTGACCCAAAGATTGTTTGGCAACAGGTTGTGTAATTTTCATGTATTTGTATAATTTTGAGAGTTCATCTTGGAATTGATATCTAGTTTTTTTTTGTCTGTGGTCTAAGAAGATACATAATATGATTTTGATTTTTTTTAACTACTGAGACTTGTTTTGTGGTCTAACATATGGTCTATCTTGGAAAATGTTCCATGTGCTGATGAGAATAATGTATATATTTTAGTATTAGGGTAGAATGCTCTGTAAATGCCTGTGAGGTCCATTTGTTCTAGAGTCCTGTTTAAGTCTAGTGCTTCTTTGTTGATTTTTTGCCTCAATGATCTGTCTTGTTCTGTTAATGCAGCATTGAAGTCTCCCACTGTTACTATGTTGCTATTTATTTCACTTCTTAAGTCTAGTAGTATTTGAATCTGGGAGCTCCAGTATTAGGTGCATATATATATTTAGGATTTTTATATCTTCTTGTTGAATTGATCACTTTATCATTATATAATAACAATCCTTATCTTTCTTTTTTTTTTTTACTGTTGTTGGTTTAAAGTTTGTTTTATCTGATAAAAGTATAGCAACACCTATACTTTTTGCTTTCCATTTGTGTGGAACATTTTTGGTTTCCCTTCGTGTGGAACATTTTTTTCCCACTCCTTTACCTTGAGTCTGTGAGACTCTTTATGAATAAATAAGTTTCTTAGAGACAGCAGATATTTGAGTTGTGGGGTTTTCTAATGTTTTTACTTTTTTATTTTTCTTTACTTAGCCTTGCCTGAGAAGGCTTCAAAAAATTTGGTTACCAACTCATAACTATTTCTCTCCATGAAAATCTTTAGTAAAAAGCAAAAGATTTCTTCATTTTGAAAAGAAGTAATAGTGTGGGTGGTGTTTTTTAATCCATTCTGCCAATCTACATTTTTTTAAGTGAGGCATTTAGACTGTTTATATTGAATGTTAATATTGGTAAATGAGATAACATTCCAGTCAATATATTGATTGTTACCAGTTGCTTTGTATTCTCCCTTGTGTTATCGTCTTATGTGAGCTGTGAGTTTTTACTTTCAAGTGTTTTCACACTGGTGAGTATTGACCATTCTTTTTGGTGTTTAGAGCATTTTTAAGCATTTCTCATAGAGTAGGTCTAGTGGTAACAAATTCCCTTAGTATTTACTTGTCTGGAAAAGACTTTATTTCTCCTTCATTTATGAAACTTAATTTTGTAGGTTACAAAATTATGGCTGACAGTTATTCTGTCTAAGGATAAAATGAGACCCTAATCCCTTCTTGCTTGTAAGGTTTTAATTGAGAAATCTACTGTCAATCTGATGGTTTTTGCTTTGTAATTTACTTGATGCTTTCATCTGACAGCTTGAAGACTTTTCTTGTTCACTTTTACATTGGCCACTCTGATGACTGTGTGCCTTTGTGATGTCCTATTTGGAATGAATTTTTCAGGAGTTCATTGACCTTCTTGTATCTGGATGTCTAAATCTCTAGCATGACCAGGGAAGTTTTCCTCCATTATTCCGTCAAATAGGTTTTTCATGCTTTTTGCTTTTTTCCTTCTCCCTCAGGGATTTCTATGATTCTTATGTTTGATCTGTTTATATAATGCCATATTTCTCAGAGACTTTGTTCATTTTTCTTGATTTTCTTTCTTTATTTTTGATTGACTGGGTTATTTCAAAAGCCTTGTTTTCAAACTCTAAATTCTTTCTTTTTCTTTTTTTTTTTTTTAAACAGAGTCTCACTCTCTTGCCTGGGGC
>NW_012153507.1:6385670-6386587 GCF_000956105.1 Propithecus coquereli
ATTTGTGTCCTTTTATTTGTCCCCCCGATCTTTGTTATTGTCATATTTCTCTGTGCCTGCCATGCCTCTCTCTCCAAACATAACTCTTAACTGGAAACCACCAGTTTCTGCTGGAAACCAACTGTTCTGCTACTGACTGGGACCAAGAATTGATGGGGAAGATCACTTTTTCTGGGTTAATATCCCCTGTTAATTTCTCCTGGAGTTTTAGATTTTTCTTGTTTTTTCCCCCCCAACTCAGGGTATGAAGTAACTTTTGTGTTGCTCCCAGCTTTTGTAACTGGACTCTCCTTTTAACTCCCATCTACTTCTGAGATATTAATAGCTTACCTAGCTAATTGCATTTGTTTTCAGTTTTTATTTCATGCCTCATAGTTTCTGGTCCACTAAGAATTCCATTTTTGTTTTTGAGCACTGGCTGTTATCCTACTTAAGAAATATTTTCTATCACTTCTAGGGTTTTTTAGGGATAAGGCTGGGGAATGAGGAGAGGAGAAATGATATATATACTCATTGTGCCATAAGTTGACATCTAAAAGCAGAGGTTTTATTTTCTTCCTTATAATTTTCTGGAATTTTTTTCTCAGAACATGTATTGCTTTTGAATCAGAAAAATACTGATCAATATGCCATCATTTTAGAATGAAAAAGAAAAAGAGGTGACCTTCTCAAATGCTTGCCTACCATTTCAATCAGCTCAGCGAATTACTCACACATGTCACATTCTCTTACTCCATTCATATCTCCCCATGTTTTCCCTGAGGTTGGTAGGTCACTCTAGAAATACATTGAAGTTTAATTTGCTTTTGATATTTAGCCAAAATTTGCTATTTGGTTGCAACTTTGGCTTTGGCCTTAAAAGTCAATGGCTGAAAACCTTCTGTGCCATTTTTTGGCATCCTTAAATTTTTAGATGA
>NW_012153507.1:6386637-6390198 GCF_000956105.1 Propithecus coquereli
CCCGGCCAAAATTCTTTCTTTTTCTTAGTTTAGTTTGTTGTTAAAACTTTCTACTATATTCTTAAATTCCCAAAATGACTCTTTCATTTCCAGAAGTCCTGTAATTTTTTTTAAATATCTATCTCTTTAGTGAATTTTTCATTCGTGTCCTGAATTATTTTTCTCATTTCTTAGAATTGGTTTTCAACTCACTTGTGGATCCCATTGAGCTTGCTGTGATCCATATTTTGAATTTCATATATGACATTTTCAAAATTTCCTTTGGTTTGAAGTCCATTGCTAGAGAGCTAGTGTGATCCTTTTGGAGCATTGGAACAGCCTGTTTTTTCGTATTTCCAGAGGTCTTTTGCTTGTTTCTTCTCATCGGAAACCTCTTCCCTCATCTTGAAACAGATAACTTTGTGGCTCATGTTTTCCTCTTCCAGAAACTCTGTTGCTCATTGTAGAGAGGGAGAGGTACACTGCCTTTTGGTCCATGCATGTAGGTACCCACAGTGGTGTTGCTGACAATTTGAGACGATTGGACCTCAGAGCCTGGGGAGAGTGTTCAGGTGCTAGTAGTGGTAGACTAGGTTAGGTAATCCTCAGTCCCTGGGCCCTTGGATAGCATGCTTGAGTCCAGGGGGACCAAACCAAGACCAGTCTGGCAAACTTGCACTCAAGCCTCCCTGAATTCAGGTACTGGATGTGATAGTGAAGGGCAGGTTGATCTCCTGGTCCTGAAGAATGTCTAGGCAGGAGAAGGGCAGATGCACTATCAGCCTGCAACAGGAGGGGTCAGTCCCTCTTGATGAGGTTAGCAGAGTTAGGCAGCTACTGAGCACACAAGTCACTTGCACTTCTCTCTCTCAGCAATGATAGTGGTCTCTGTCCTTCTGGGGCACAAAAACACCCAGATTTCCAGCTCCCACCCTGGCCTAGCTACAGCAGAGGTATGGAGACAGCTCAGCCCACTGTATGCAGGGCTAGTAGGGCTATGGGCTATGGCTATGGGCCAAATTGTGGAGTTATAAACCAAAATTACAATAATACTATCTTTTAGATGAGTAATTTTTTTTAATATTAATATATTGATCTGTTAAATCATGTACATAACAAAAAGTGGAGTTACAAGGCATTGTTACAATAGCAGCTTTTGTAATTGCTCATGTATTTACCTTTATTGAAATTTTTAATTGTTTATATAGCTTTGAGTGACTATTTAGTGTTCTTTTATTTAACTCTGCAGTATTTCCTTGAACATTTCATGCAGGCCAGGTCTGGTGGCAACAACTTCCTTCAGATTTTATTTATTTGGGAATATATCAATTTTTCTTTTACTTTTGAAGGACAGTTTTGGTGGATATTGAATTTTTTTAGTCTTTGTCTTCTGAAAATTTGATTACAGTGTGACTTGGTGTGGGTGTTTTTGACTTCGTCTTACTTAAAGTTCATTAAGCTTCTTAGATGTTTATATTCATGTCTTTCATCAAATTCGGGGTGTTTTCAGCCATTATTACTAGCATATTCTTTCTACCCCTTTCTATCTTTATTTTCCTTCTGAAATTCTCAATGTGTACTTATTGGTCTGCATGATGGTGTTCCATGGGTCTTTTAGGCTCTGTTCAGCTTTATTTCTGTTCCTCAAATTCAGTAATTTCCATTGTCCTATTTTTAAGTTCACTGATTATTTTTTGTGCCTGCTGAAATCTGCTTTCAAATTCCTCTAATGAATTTTTCATTTCAGTCATTGTAATTTTCAGCTCCAGAATTTTTTATTGGTTTCAAGTCTTCTATCTCTTTACTAATATTTCCATTTTTCATATATCACATTCTTGACTTTCTCCATATTCTCCTTTCATTCTTTAAGTATTTTTAAGATCATTGTTTTAAAGTCTTTGTTTAGTAGATCTGCCATTAGATCTTATTCAGGGAAACTTTTTGCTGATTTTTTTCTTTTTCTTTGAATGGAACATGCTTTCCTGTTTTTTTTTTTTCTTTTTATATACCTTTTGATTTTGTTGTTGTTGAAAACTCAACATGAACCTGATAATGTAATATTGTGGTAACTCTAGAAATCAGATTCTCTCCTTACCCAAGATTTGCTAATTTTTGTGACCATTTTTTGTTTTTCACTTTTTTAAATTATAGACTCTGTGCCAAAAATCAGCCTGGCATGTAAACTTAATGTATTCTCAGGTCTTTTCTGATCCTGCATCTTTCCCTGGACATGCATGGTCATTTTCTAATCTTCCCTGTATATGCAGTTGCTTTTGAATGCCCCAATATTTAATGTCTGGCTCCCAAAAGAGGAGCAAGAGACAAATGAAAGGGAAGAAGGATTTCTGACCCTTTAAATCCCATGGAAGTCACGTCCGCTGGAGAGGGGGTGGCTTGCAACAACATAGGGAACATGTAACAACTCTTACTTCTTTGTCTGCATGTCCATGATCAGAAGTAGCAATCAGTGATCAGAGCACAGATCCCTGATGTTTGAAGGACAGGATCACCCTGGCTTTTACAAGTTATACGTAGGTTGCTCCAGGCACAAGTGCTCAATTGTCTTCCAGGTGGCTGGTGGTGGAGGATGGGTAGCTCTTACTGTGCTAAGAGTTGAAATTGATCCACATTAACTGTTTACAGTCCATGCCTTCCCCTGAAAGTTTCAAGCCTTTAATAAACTCCAGAGTTCCAAAATAGTTACATCAGACAGATTCTGCCAGGGCAGTTGTTTTCTAGGTGGAAAGACAAATTCCTAATACCACCTACTCTGCCATCTTCCCCTCACACTGTCTCTGTTAATGTATTTTTACATTTGTAAAATCCTTTTTTACTTCTCAGAACTTGGCTTTTATATAGTGCTCTGCTTTTATTTCACCATTGTTTTGTCTTATCTTTTGAAAATGTTAAATACATATTTTCAAAAGACTTTAATTTATCCCCTGCACTGTTCCTGATTCTTCCATGTGTCTTCGTTATTTGTTATGTTGATGTCTGTTCGTGTTAGTGGCTTTCTTCAAATTCTTGGTGATCCTTGTAAGTCCACTCATAACTAAGAGTGATGCATTACAAGGCAATAGGAAACTCTGTGTGCTTGTATGTGTGTGTATAGTGGGGTGAGTATGTGAACTGGTGGGCTTTATTTACTTGAGCAATAAGGCTGGGTAATGTGATAAAGCTAGTTTTATTAGGGTAAGCTTACTTTTTCCAAATAGAACATTGAACTGTCCAGATTTATATGTATTTACTTTTGACATGCTAACTCCCACAGGGGAATATCCTTCAGTTTTCTAATTGCAAGCTATAACTCTTATTGTCAGTTTCCCATAGGGTTTGCTGATATCCTTTTACCTTTTCTTCACATTTCTTAAAAATTATAGTAACCCCCTGCCGCACTTCATCCCAGCAAGTCTCTCCAGAAACTAACCCTCCAGCCTTTTGCTCAAGTGGAGGTGAGGTTCTAACTGTGTAACATCTTAAAAACTTTCAAGCAGCTCTATTTTGTGAGACTATTGTACCCTCCTATGTTCAGAGACACTTACTACTTCCATCTCTTGAAAACTTCTGGTATTCTAGGTGATA
>NW_012153507.1:6391888-6402262 GCF_000956105.1 Propithecus coquereli
TTCTTAATTCCATTTAAGCCCTGAATCTTCACAACTATTATAGATGAATTTACAGCAGGATTTCAATTTTTCCACCAAAATAATATAGGGCAATATCCAGGATAAATTATCTCTAACCCGTGCCTAATAAGGAATATGGAGAAAAGAAGAAAGTATTAGAGAAAAATGAGGAATTTCCCCCAAGATATTTTATGGCTGCACCAACTCAGTTTCTCAGTTGAAAAGTGAGCATCTAATTAGTAGCATGAATATGTGTTTTAGTGACTGCTGGAACAATCTAGAAGCTGGTAATGGAGACTAAATGTACCTCCTCTAAAATGTCACAGTGTAAATACAATTACCTAAATGTTTTATAATTAAATTCCAATGTTTTTAAATAAGATTCTAATTTTATTTTAATATCCCAGAAATACAGTCTGCTGATACTGGGCTTCAGCATTGACGTTAGATGAATACAGATTTTAACTCTCATCCATTGAGCATTTGATCAAAATGTAGATGCACTTCTATTAAATAACATCATTTAAATAAAATGAAATAGAATAGGACAGAATAGACTAGACTGGAAAACATCAGAATGCATTACATGTGATAAAGCTAAGTACTATTTTGTGAATGTTGAATTTTAGTTTGTATCTGTGTGTATACAGATGTCTACAAACCTCCTGGATTATGTTATAACATGCCTTTTGTATTGGGGACCATGGATCATGTTAAAGAATTTAAAATTCATTGAACTACAAATAGAAGGAAAGAAGGTGCTCAGTTCAGAGAAGGATAGGCATTAACTGCCGGAATTGCTAACAAAAGATAATAATGCAAGGTTTTAGAAATGTTCTTTTATAAAGGACGAAAATAATATGAACTGCAGACATAATGAAAGACGCAATGACAGTTAGAACTTAAGAGTATACAGGAGGAAGTTAAAAGTCAAATATTAATTAGTAAATAATGTAAAATGGTCAGGAAAAATTGGAGAGGTAAGACCATAGGGATTACATTAGATAACGATAATTATGATAATGATAATACATTGTGTTTCTTAACACTCCCTGCAGTTATCACAATAATTTCTAATATGTTTATTCTTTGTAGTTGATTCTTATAACAGTCCAAGAGAAAAACAGAGCAAGGATTGTTAAACCCATTTTGCAGATAAGGAAAGATTCAGTTTATGAGGAGGGTAGCTATTTCTTACTCCAACAAGAATAAAAAATATTTGTCCTTGTTTTGTCATTTCCAAAGGATTTTTATACTTATTGTCTCATGTGTTTGGCAAGAAACTTTGGATATAATAGAAATTAAATAATTCATTCAAATATATATGGTGAACAAAAAGTAGAGCCAGGGCTTAAAATGGAGTCTTTTTCTTTCAGTTTTATGTTCTTTCCACTTTATTCTTCCTTTTCTAATTTTGTTTTTAAATTTCAGAGTATTACAGGGGCACAAACACGCTTTGGTTATATATTAATAAATTGCCTTTGCACTGCCCGACAACTGTTCCCATGTCCCAGACAGTGCTCACTGCGTCTGTTAGGTGTGGATTTACTCAGCCCCTCCTCCCCCTCCCACCTGCCCATCCACTTCATTTTTCTGATCTCTAAAAACTGCTACCTAACATTTTAAGTAGCTAAGTTTTCAAATACAGTTTATCTATTACTGAAAAGGTTGAAGGGACAAGGCAGCATTTTTGAGGCTACAGTCTAAAATAAAAATTAAGTATTTTTATTTACTGAGTAAAAAGTAAAAGTGACCGTTGGCAAATACAAGGTAATTTCACTTCGGGTTATGATACATTTCATCATAAATTTCTCCCAAAATGCAGTTGTATCTACGTAAGACTGAACCATAATGAGCTATTTGAGAAATTAAAATATTTGGATACAGCCCTAACTGTTAAAATGAACATAAAGGAGAATGTGGCCTGTGAAAAATTCATCACTTGGGGCAAGAGAGACATTAAACAATGGGTGTAACTGTCTACCTAGGTAAGACTTCGCCTAGTTACAGCACTACTCACGGCCCATTTCGTGTCTTTATCCATGAAGATATCATGGGAAATACTCACTATGGTCGTGCATACCAGTGTATAAGTTTGGAGGTTGGGGTGTGAGGTAGTAAAAGGACTGATTTTTTTTCTCCATTAGTATCTCTCTAGACGATTCATAAAAAGAGAGATGCTTTGGGTCAGTGTTTCAAAATGAGTGGGCAGTGAGCGTGGCAGTATGGGGTTTCCATTAAGTGCCAACCAGCTGTAGAAAGGCATGAGAGTGTGCCATGGGAAATGCCTAAGTCACTGGGTGTTGTTGAACTGCAGACTGTATAGGGGTGGATGAGACTGTAGGGAAGGGAGTTGCTGGAAGTGGAGATGATGAGTGAAGATTTTATATATTTATTCAGATCCTAGAGGATCTCAAATGTTAGGATCAATGGTTTGGTGAGTCTTTTTATTTTGCTGAGTCACTGAGTGACCAGATGGCTACCTTCTCCTTACTCATCGAAATCCTCTTACTCCACGAATCCCTGCTGTGGATTCCGTCTCTGACTCCCATTACCTCGCTGCTGCTATCCATTCTGCAAGCATCTCTAAAGACAATCCCACTCTCTTTTTCCTGGGTTCAGACACTCGAATAGAATATTACCAACAACCTGTGTATATTGTTGTAATATAAACACCGATACGATTACTTGGTGCTACCTCTTTCTTTAACTAGATCATCAAAGGATTTTAATCACTTTCCAAAAATATTTCTTTTACATAATCCTGAAAACTTAGATATATCTATTTTCCCATACGGTCAACCTGGAAATTAAATGAAAACTACCCAGACTTCAAGGGCAGGTAAATTTTATAAATGCTTATTATCTCTGATATCCCTTTTATTTATGGTGTCTAAAATGCAAAAAACCTTGAATTATCCATAAAGGAATGACTTCAGTTAAGTGTTAAATCTATGTGGTTCTAAATGAGTAGGCAGAAACACCATGTCCAAAAAAAGGTGTTATAGAATATGTTTAAAACCTTAGCCTTGCCCTAGAGCAGCCTCCCCTCGTTAGTTCTGTCTGCTATCCTGATCTTACTCTGTCCCAGGCTGCCCAGACTGCCCATCTCCTTCTCAACACCACTGAGTTCTTTCTTCTATATTTGTACTCCATACTGTGACTGTTCTCTTGTGAGATGCAGACTTGCTTGTGCTTTGGAGAACTTTCTGCCATTCTCAAGTGGCTGAATTTGTTGTCCCTTTGCTCTCTCCTCCTCTCATTCAACCACTGCTTATTAGGCTCCAGAATTTTAACTCTAGTGACTGTGGGTAGTCCTCCACTTTTTCCTGTCTGGAAATTCTTCTAAGACCCTATTTGAAACAGGCCCATTCTGTCAGGAGAGTTTTCGGCCTATAGCCCTGCACAGAGCGTTTTTGACCTCTTTGTTCCTCAGGGTGTACACCACAGGATTCAGAAGGGGGGTGATGACAGTGTAGGTCACAGAGATCAGCTGGTCCTGATCCCTGGTGTTCTCTGACTTGGGTTTGAGGTAGGCAATGGAGGCACAGCCATAGTGGACAATGACCACAGTGATATGAGAAGCACAGGTGGCAAAGGCCTTCTTCCTGCCCTCAGCAGAAGCCATCTTGAGGATGGTGGAGATGATGAGGATGTAAGAGATGAAAACCAAGCCCATGGGAATCAGGATCACCAGCACACTGATGACCAAAGTTAGGATCTCATTGACGGTGGTGTCAATGCAGGACAGCTTCATCACAGGTCGGATGTCACAGAAGAAGTGGGCCACCTTTGTGGTACAGAAGGGCAGCCTGAACACAGCGGACACCTGGGTTGTTGCAACAGTCAGGCCAATGCTGCACGCCCCCCACACCAGCTGGATGCACAGCCTCTTGCTCATGATGACCGAGTACCTCAAGGGGTTGCAAATAGCCACACAGCGGTCATACCCCATTGCTGTGAGCAGGAAGCAGTTGTTGATGGCCAAAGTAATGAAGAAGAACATCTGAGTGGCACAGCCTGCCAAGGAAATGGGCTGACTCAGGCCTAAGAGGTTCAAGAGCATCCTTGGTATAATGACAAGTGTGTACACAGTCTCTGAAACTGACAGCATGCTGAGGAAGAAGTACATGGGGGTGTGGAGGTGGCGATCAAGGCCAATGATGGTCACAATGATGATGTTGCCTGCCAGGGTGAATAGGTACAATGCAAGGAACACAACAAAAAGGGTGAGCTGGTGCTCATGGAAGCTGGAGAAACCTTGAAAAATAAACTCACTCACCAAAGTGTAATTCTCTTTCTTCATTAAATCATAAATGGTATCTAAGAAAGAAAAAATATGTAAGGAACATAGATGGCTAATTTCTGTCAAATAGTAGGCTGGGCAAATTCTTCTTGTTAATCTACCCTAAGTCTCTGCTTATTTGTGTTTACATTCATACTTACTTCTTTTAGGAGTAGACAAGGGAGAAATGTTCTTTTCTCAGTAAGAAAAAGTACATGGCTTTTACAGTCAAAAGTTATAAACTTGTTTCCTATTTCTATTAATATCTTGTGCTAATTTATCTCGGGCAAGGACTTAACATCTCTAAGATCAGTTTCCTCATCTTTATAGCGATGATAACGTCATAGAATTGTTGACAGAATAATTTTATACTGTTAAGTATAATACTTATATTAGAGTTTTAAAAAATATTGAATATATTCAAGTTCAGTGGTATCATGAAAAAATTAGCTTCCAGGGTTTGGGTAGAGCTCTTGTTACTGTGACTTCCACACTGCATTCTCATTCCAATCTTTTCTCTTTGAGGATACCGCTCCTCTCAACTCTGTTCTATAATCTTTTTCCCTAGATATCACTCATTTTTCAAAGTCAAATAAAGCCCATGTCCTCTAGAAAATCTTTTTCCTCCTTACTTGCACGCTCTGTCTCTCACTCTCTCTGAGGCCTGTATGTCCTTGCACATATAGTAGCATAGAGCTGTTTATTGGCTTTTTTTGTATTGTAAGCACATTATAGTGCATTTGTGATTACAAAACACATTCACATATATTATTTAATTTCTAATGGAGCATGGAAGACAAAGACTATTGTTTCTCTTCAAATGCAAAAACTGAGGATCAGCTTGGATTAGGGAATTACTCATAGACAGACAGGTGTCAAAGGACTAAACCAAGACTGAACCCCATGTCTTATGATCCCATGTCCATTATTCCTCCAATTATAAAAGACTGCATTGTAGAGCTGTCCCCTCCACAGCTAGACAGGGACCATGCATTCCTTTCTTTTCATGATACCAGGGAAACCACTCCAATGTAGGGCACAAATACTGCTGGTAGCATCATTAGAAGTCATTGCTCCATCACACAAACTGCCCATCAGGAAGCAGAGTACTGGAGCACTACAGTGAGATTTTCTTCAAAGAAGAGAAGGCATAAATGTTTTTAACCTTTGTCTGCTTTTCCCTGATGTCTATGCCTGTGACAGCAACAAACAACCAAATAATCAGGCTAACTTTTAACATTGGAATGATAACATTATAACAACGGAAGAAAGCATACATTAGTAACGTATAATTGGAAAATACCCTGGTAGTGCAACTTTTTCAGTAGCTTTTACCCTATTATAACCAAGACCCAATTATGTAATAGGTTAGTTGTTCAAAAATAAATTCAGTAACAGAATGATGGACTTGCCACAAAAGTACATTTCACTGGACACAAAGCAAATGAGCCCCATTACAAAATGATTTACTATTGGGTAAAATTCAAAGGTAAGCTTCTTTAGTGCTTTTAAAATTAAACGTATTTTATCTACTTTTCAGAAATACACAACTTTTCATAAAGAAAATCTACAAAAAAAGTATTCATAAAGGATTGGTGCACATTTGTACTTCAACTCCTCAGAGCATGATATGAAAGGAAATCAGATGGGGTTGCAAAAAATAAATTTTGTGTTAGACGCCCAAGACCATCTCTTGACAGAGAAAGTTGTTCGTGATGTGTGTAGCATGGTAAGTAACTGTAAACATTTTTTATGAAGCTTTATAAATCATGTCTCTGTATACTACGAATTGTCTGAAGACGAGAATATAGACAAGGGAGCGTAGATGATAAGTGGCAGAGCCATGGTTTTTTTTTTAACATCTTAGTTGAGATACTCTTTAATCCTGGAAAATCCTGATTCCTCAGGATTAACAGGAGATATTTTTGAAAGTAATAAATCAGGGAACAAAACCAAATTTTCATAGACACCAGGATCCTTTCCAGCTTAATATAATTTGCCCCTCAACAACAGTAAAACCCATACATGTACTTTATTCCTCTTATGGCTCCCTCTGCTAACCATTGTAGTCTTTTTTCCAAATCTCACTTACTTCTCTCCCTGCAAATCTGTGGCTCAGCAGAAAAATGGAGATAGAAGTCAGAGATGTGCCCCATTGATCACAAGTATTCACAGATCAAGGCCATGAAGAAAAGACATCTGAATGTGGTCATTCAATCTGCCATAGGGCCAGTCCAAGGAAGGAAGTAAAAGGAAAGTTACAGAAGACTTTTTGGGTGCTAGATATTCCCTCCAGATGGAGGAGGAGCTTTTGATGCCAAGAAAGTCTCTCTGAGGAGCAGTTTTCAGGGTTTCTGGGTGCCACTCCCTGAGCACCCTAGAGAGTCAGCCTGGGACCAGGAGGAGGCAGACAGCAAGACCCACGGGACCTCGTTAAGTGTGGGGCACGTTTACCAGATTATATAGACTTGTGCTTCGGGAGTCTTGAGACAATTTTCACTGCAAGTAGAAACAGTGGTAGCTTATTTGTCGTGTTTTATTTTTTACATAAATATTCTATTTTTATACAGCTCAGCCTTGGAAAACCATGGTTACAAAGCCCAAGTGAGCTCTAGCTATGAGCATTCTCTTGGATTCCAGGAAACTATGCAGCTCTCCCTGTAGTTAAGAACCTTGCTCAATATTACAAGGGTTTTTTTTTTTTTCCCTTCCCTGAACTAAAAAAGTCAATTCTAGCTATTGCTTTTGTCCTGAAAGATTCAGAAATGGGAGATCAAAACTCTGTAGACAATAGAAACCTCTCTAAAAGTCTAGGAGACCATTCTTAGTGTCCAAAAAACCTATCAGGATTTCATCCTAAGGGACCAGTAGACAAATGGTTAAACACACTAGGCTTCATGAGGTTAGTCTGGGGTTATTTTGACACCAGTTTCCCTTCCCCAACCCTAAGTGCTTTATTTTAGTTTTTTTCTTTCATATCTATCTCATTATGAAATCCTGCCAATTCTCCTCTAGGTTAATTTTTCCACACTTGGCAAAAAAATGAAGTGCCTGCATTTATACCTTGATAAACTTCAAAAATGCCCCATATACTCATTCTTTTTGTTTGTGTTTCCTATTCTTCCTTCTCTGAATTTGTGGTAACTTTTAAATTTAGAAAATTAAAAATTTATAGCAAATATAAGAATGTTAGTAACATTTGCTATTATCTTTATAAGTTTTGGAGATGTAAGAAAAGAAAATACTACCCAAACTGGAGTTTCTTAGGAAACTTGAAAATTTTCAATTAAATTATCATTGATAAAGTTAACATCCCACTTTTTCCCCTTATTATTTGCAACTAAGTAGTATCTTCACAGGAATTATAACCTGCAGCGTTTTGGGGGTCTAATTGTGATCGAATAGTCCTGCATTTTTCCATCACCCTGTTGATTAAATGTGTAGTTTTCTTTCTCTGCTCTAGTGAGAGGGGCCAAATTGTTACCCAAATCAGTACTGAGGCAGAAAGAGGCTCCCTCCCCCAAATGGGAAGTGTACATAAAGCCCCTTTCAGCAAGGACAATAAGGACAGCTCTATGAACACAAAAAAAGGATAGAGAAAACTGTATTGCAACAATCCAAGCTCCCTGTCAAAAATTTAAGAGGCCATCTTAGAGACGGATATATAGTAACCGTATTTTCCAGTAAAGGGAGTGTCTTTTCATGTTTTAAGGGTGAAGAAATAAAATCTAGCAGAATTCTATGTTTAGAAATAACCAGGAAATGAAAGTTAGGGATCTGTTAGGGGGTTAATGGCCAAACAACCTCTGACTCCTGGTTGGCAGGTTTCTCAAGATCTGACTGCATAAACAACCGACAGGGCTGATCACTAGGAGGGGCCATGTCCCTGGGATCTACGCTTGCTGCCTCTGTCTTGGCCTAGCACTGAGTAGGTAGAATTAATCGTCCAGGTGTGTAACTATAGTTGTATATGTCCATAATTGTTTGTACTGAAACTCAGATGTTTCTGTCATCTATTGCTTCATGACAAACAACCCCAAACTTAGTGACATAAAGTAGCAACAGTCATTTGTCATTACCTCTCCAGGGGTGACTGGTCTCAGTTAGGCTGTTCTCACACAGTGTCTCTCATGTAGTTTTGGTCAGGAGGTGGCTGGAGTTTACTTACTTACATACCAGTCAGTTGGAATTGGACCTGGACTGAAATACCTACACATAGTCTTTTCACATGGCCTGGACTCCCTCATCGTATTGGTCAATCAGTAACAAAGACCCACCCAGTTTCAAGACGAGGGAGTACAGACTTCACCTCTTAATGGGGGAATGGAAGACTGTAAGAAGAGCATGTAGAATGAGAGATATATATCCATCTTTTGAAAATACAGTCTGCCACAGTGAAATTAGCAGAGGACCAGTATCTTCTCAGTTTATACCAGTTGTCCTCAAAAGGAAACAGAAAGAAAAATCAAAATTAGGCTAATCAAACTCTAAACTCTCCCTAATTAGATGTTTATGTAAACATGATTACCCTTTTTGTAATGCTTAAGTTACAGGTATTCTTAGAAAAATGAAGGGGAAATGTAAGACCCCAAAAAGGGAGATTCCAGATTGCCTGCTAATCTAGTATTGAGATTATATTAATTTGAGTTAGAAAACGTTAAGAGATATACATTTAGCAGACTAGATGATGACTGTGAAATGCAAACAAAAGTTTCTAAACAATTTCAAAATTAGCAAAGCTCTGGCTAGGCAGACAAGAAGCCACCATTTGTGATTTGCTTGTTTATTTGTCCACATAATAAAAAATAATCCTACACTTTGTTTGGAACCAGAAAAGAGCCTGAATAGCAAAAGCAATCCTAAGCAAAAAGAACAAACCCAGAAGTATCACATTACAAACCTCAAAACAAAACAAAAAGGTAAAAGAAACAAAAAAACAAGGGAATGGCAAAAAAAAAAAAAAAAAAAACAAGGAAAAAAAAAAAAAAACCCAAATATAAAACCATCCACATACAGCCAACTGATCTTTGACAAAGCAGACAACAATGCACACTGGGGAAAAGAAGCCCCATTCAATAAATGGTGCTGGGAATATTGGATAGCCACATGCAGAAGAATGAAACAGGGCCCTTATCTATCAACACTCACAAAAAGTAATTCAAGATGGATAAAACACTTAAATGTAAAGCATGAAACCATAATAATTCTAGAAGAAAATTTAGGAAAAAAACTTACTAGACGTTAGTCTAGGCAAACAATTTCTGACTAAGGCCCCAATGGCAATTAGAGCAGCAACAAAAATAAATAAATGTGACTTGAGAAAATTAAAAAGCTTCTTCACAGCTAACGAAATAATCAACAGAGCAAATAGACAGCCTACAGAATGGGAGAACATATTTGTAATCTACACATCTGATAAAGGGCTAATAATGACAATCTACAAAGAACCCAAACAAATCAGCAAGCAGAAAACAAAATGACCCATTAAAAAATGGGCAAAAGACATGAACAGAAGTTTTTCAAAAGAAAATAGACAAATGGTCAAAAAACACATGCAAAAATGGTCAATATCACTAATCATCAGAGAAATGCAAATTAAAACCATAATGAGATATCACCTTATGCCTGTTAGAATGGCTTTAATTTAAAAGTCTAAAACAATAGATGCTGGCATAGATGCAGAAAGAAACACTTATACGCTGTTGGTGGGACTGCAAATTAGTACAACCTCTGTGGAAAACAGTATGGAGATTTCTCAAAGAACTAAAAGTAGACCTACCATTCGATCCAACAATCCCACTACAGAGTATCTACCCAAAGGAAAATAAGCCATTTTATCAAAACGACACCTGCACTCAAATGTTTATTGCAGCACAATTCACAATTGCAAAGATGTGAAATCAACTCAAATGCCCATCAATTCATGAGTGGATTAACAAAATGTGGTATATGTATACCAATGGAAATCAAACAGGGAGGAGGGTTAAGAAGGGGAGGGGGAAAACTTACCTAATAGGTACAATGAACACTATCAGGGTGATGGGCACACATTTAACCCTGACTCAAGCATTGCAAAAGCAATCTATGTA
>NW_012153507.1:6405208-6405870 GCF_000956105.1 Propithecus coquereli
CTCTACCTTAAGCATTTCTTATGAGGCAGGTCTATGGTGACAAACTCTTTTGGATTTAGTTTGCCTAGGAAAGACTTTACCTCTCCCTCACATATGAAGGATAATTTTACTGGGTAGAAAATTATTGACTGACTGGTTTTTTCTTTCATAACTATGAATACATATCATCCCTCTTCTCCTCCAGCCTCCAAGGTTTCTGTTGAGAAACCTGAAGACAGTCTTATGGAGGTTCTTTTTTTTTGTGATGAGTAGCTTTTCTCTCGCCACTATTGAAATTCTCTCTATATTCTTGACCAGATAATTTAATTACAATGTGTCTTGGTGTGGCCTTTGGGTTGATAATCTTTGGTAATTTTGAGCTTTATGAATCTGGATGTCATTTTCCCTCCCAAGAATCAAGAAGTTTTTAGCAATTATTTTTTAAAACAAGCTCTCTGTCTGTTTATCTATCTCTTTTCTTTTTGGAATTCCCATAATGTGTTAGCTTTATAGTGTCCCATTAATCCTGTGGGTTTTCTTGTCTTATTTATTTATTTACTTACTTATTTATTTTTTCTTCTCTGTCTGAATTATTTCAAATGATCTGTATTTGAATTTATTTATTCTTTTTTTGTTGTTGAGACAGAGTCTCACTCTATTGCCCTGGCTAGAGTGAGTGCCAT
>NW_012153507.1:6408148-6427934 GCF_000956105.1 Propithecus coquereli
CTCACCTCCCAGGGGAGCCTTTTAGAAAAGGTTTGAATACTTGTGGAGCAGAAATGGGTGAGTGAGGAATCAGGTGATGGCTTGACACTTCACTGAGTCCTATTCACTCCCTTACAGAATCCAGGGTGCAGCTGAATGGCCAGGTGCCCTCATGAAGTGGCCAAGAGAGGGCTAATAATCTAGAGTGGCCTCAAAATGGTCACAAGGAAGATATGAAGTGCAGGGACCACACCGATTAAAGAATGTGGCAAGACCAGAATCAGCTCAATGAATGCCAACAAAGATAGCCCTCGGAGGTCCTGTATCTCCACAGAATCCAATCCAAGGAGGTGAAAATGACCATGGGTCAAATTTTTTCCTCTTCCGTAAAGCTGCAAGCCTTGAGCAGAACTTGATTCACCCTAAGGAAAATGCAGGAGAAGTGTATGAAGCAGGAGGAGCAGAACATTGAATTTTATTGTTTTTACCCATAACATGACTTTTTAATCATTAATTGCCTGAGTTTACATGAAAAAGTCCAAATGACTTTTTTTTTTTATCAGGCAGATTGGGAGCTCAGAATTACAAAGTAGATTGGATTGCAGAGCTTTCTTAAAGTTAGCTTTCTACGCACTTGATACATAGCCTATAAAATTCACAATTGGTTTACCCATGTTATTTGACATTTCTGTATTTTAAGAATATTTGCAATGAGAGTACTATGTGCTTATGTATTTCTTGTACATCTTTTCATAAATATCTCGGGATTATAACTTTGGTTTGCTCAGTAATTACAACTGATAATATTCTTGATTCATCACTGATTTTGTCTCTCAAATTGAGTCTAAAATTCACCCTGACTTTTTTTTATTTTTTCTATTTTGAGGTGTGGAACAGTAAATAGTCTTTTATTATTCCATTTCTAACTCAATTGCTTTAATTTTATGGAAGTTTTCATGTCAAAATCCCTTACTGTTGACTTTGCTCAGTTTTTCAGGAATAACAAAATTACCCAATTTTTCATAAAGGTATTATGTTGACTCTTTCATATTTTCATTTAATTCTCTTTCCTTGCCTTTGTGATTTAGCTTACACAGGGAAGGAGAGGACCCAAGCTGAAGGACATTTTCCTAGACTTTTTTTTTTTTGCCCGTTTCAGCCCCTACATTGTTCTTGCTTTTCCCTTCCCCTACTCTCTTAACACTGGAAGATCCAATTCAGATGTTTCTAATTTTTCTTTCTTATTAGCTAATTTCATAACACTTTTTGGCAATCTGCTCCCTGAGTGACCTCCTCTTCCTGTGAGCCTGTGTTTATCCTGCCCATGAAGGAGGCATTGCTTCTAGCCCCACAAGGCCTTCTGCTCCATGTTGCTTATCTGCAGCAGGAAGAAGCAGAGAATTAGACCGAGTCACTTGAGCTCCGCTCCTGTGACCAAAATAGCATATCTGTCGTATGCCGATTAGGATTCTTCTCCAATTTCCCTCCCATTCCCCGCAACCTGCCCCCCAGTTCTCTTTCATTTGGAGTCCCACATGTGGGTGACAGGAAATGTGCAGTGGGTTGCTTAAAAATATTCTCTCTAGAAAGTTTTCGGCTCATTCCAAACCCATGTATTAAAAGATATCTTTATTTTTGCTTTGCTTATCTTATTAAAACAGAAGGCAATTGGATTCCTGCACACAGCCTTTCTAGTAACCACTTGTTCAAGCAGCCAGTTCGTGTTAAAAGAAGATTCAGTTGCGTGACGATTTTAATGTGGTTTATACTTCAGCAAAATGGACTGGTCTCTTTAAACTTAAGCTTGATATGAACACTACATCACACTTCAACCTCGTAATTATCTTTTGGAGTAGGGCCAGTGGGTGTCTGTGTAAGGTCTGTCAAGTGACCTGTGTTTTTATTATGTTAACAAAAATGTTGTAGGCCGGGTGCGGTGGCGGATCGTTTGAGCTAAGGAGTTCGAGACCAGCCTGAGCAAGAGCGAGACCCCATCTCTGCTAAAAAAAAATAGAAAAAAATTAACTGGACAACTAAAATATATAGAAAAAATTAGCCAGGCATGGTGGTACATGCCTATAATCCCAGTTACTCGGGAGGCTGAGGCAGGAGGATGGCTTGAGCCCAGGAGTTTGAGGTTGCTGTGAGCTAGGCTGATATCACGGCACTCTAGCCTGGGCCACAGAGTGAGACTGTCTCAAAAAAAAAAAAAATAAAAAAGGTGTTGAGGAAATGACACTCAATATTAGAGGCTAGCTCCCAGCTTTACTTTTGCCTTGGGCCCTGGCTGGGATGTACTAGACTTCACTGATCACATGAAGCCCTCACTCTATAACTGTACCTTTATGCTTCCATCTGGGAGGCACACACAAGTATTTGGGTACAGATTATCAGTTTAGAAAAGGGATTTTCTACACACCATTTTCCGTAGAGCATCCTGGACTTCTTTATTTCTCAGACTGTACACAACAGGGTTTAGTAAAGGTGTTATGACAGTGTAGGTTACTGAGATTAATTGATCCTGATCTTTGGTGTTCTCTGATTTAGGCTCGAAGTAGGCATGGAGGCACAGCTGCAGTGAATAATGACCACAGTGAGGTGGGAGGCACAAGTGGCAAAGGTCTTCTTCCGGCCTTTGGCTGAGGCAATCTTGAGAATGGTGGAAATAATGAGGACGTAGGAGATGAAGAGGAAGGTGGCAGGGGCTGTGATGGCCAGGAGGCTGATAATTAAGGTCAGAATATCATTGATGATAGGGGTGGCACAGGCCAGGTCCGACAGAAGTCAAACATCGCAGAAGAAATGTTCAATCAGTGAGTTGCAAAAGGGCAGTCTGAGAATGGCCACAGCCTGAACCAGGGAAAGCAAGAACCCTGCAGCACAGACAGAGGATGCCAGTGTGGCACAGACCCTCCAATTCATAATGACCGAGTAGTGAAGTGGGTTGCAGTTGGCCACATAGCGATCATGTCCCATTACTGCTAGCAGGAGGCAGTCGGTGATGGCAAAGCCAAGGAAAAAAAAGAGCTGAGTCCCACATCCCTCCAGGGAGATGGATTGGCTCAAGCCTACAAGGCTGGAAAGCATGCGTGGGATAATGACCAGGGAGTAGAAAGTCTCCGAAGTGGAGAGGACACTTAAAAAGAAGTGCATGGGGGTGTGAAGGTGATGGTCAATACGAATAATAGTCACAATGATGACATTGCCAGCCAGAGTTAGGATGTACAGGGTGAGAAAGACCATAAAGAATGTGAGCTGATATTCTTGAAAATTGGAGAAACCTTGGAAAACAAATTCTCTTACCTCTGTGTGGTTTGTTGTCTTCGTTGAGGGTCTTGGGTCTAAAAGATAAAGAGAAGGTCAACACCATCTTTTAGCATCAGAGACTGCCCTGCAGCACACAGCATAGATTAAAGAGGCAATAGAGCAAAGGCCCAGTTCAAAACTCAATGAATCAACTTTCTTCCTTCTTCAGGGTCATGGTAGACTAGATCCTTGGACTGAAAATAAAGACACACAAAATTTGAGCAATATTTTTAAAAATTTTGATGTAAAGCATTCTTTTTAAGTGACACCTGGGTCATTTTAAAAAAATGATCATCTATGACCCATGAAATTGATTTCAAAAATTTAATAATTGGATTTTCTTAAAACATAGCCATATTTTTAGACCAGAGTGTGATTAAGGGAGAAAATTTAACACAAAAAAACGATAACTTGAAAAATTGCAAATATTTGATAATCTAACCTATGATTCAAAGAAGAGCTCATAATGAAGATTAGAAAATATTTAGAACTAAACAATAATAAAAAAAATCACATACCAAAACATAGTCAATGCATTGAGAGCATAGTAGAAGGATATTTATAGTTTAAAATGCTTGTTTGTTAAAAAAGAAGAGGCTGGAAATTAATGAGCTGGGCATCCATTCTAAGGTTATAAAAGCAAGACCAAAAAGAAAGTAGAAGGAAAAAGCCAATAGCAATGAAACAGATGTTGATAATATAAAAGAAGGATAAAATATAGAAAATTCACAAAGATAAAAGTGTATAAACTTTAGGTAAACTATTAGTGAAATTGGCCAAGAAAAAATTAGAAAAGATATCAATAAACTATATTATGCATTAATAAAGACACACACAGATGTTTCGGATTCAAAGAATGAAAAATGACATTATGAATGATTTTATCCCAATACATTTTTTAACGTCAATGAAATAGATATATTTATGGGAAAAATACTTAACAATATTGAATTAAGAATGAAAAAACCTGAAGAGTCCTGTAGCTATATCAAGAAATAAAAACACTTAAAAACTGTAAATGAACAAACTTCCAGGCCAAGACAAATTTACCAATAAGTGTTATAAAACATTCAAGGATAAATTAATTCCAATATTATACATAGTATTTTAGGTAATAGAAAAGGAGGAAATATTCCTCACCACATTTTATGAAGCTAGAATTATCCTGACACCAAAGTTAACAGACCAATCTCACTCACATATATAGAGGTAAAATTCTTAAACGAGATACAGTTGGCCTTTCATATTTGTGGGTTCTGCATCCATGGATTCAACCAATCATGGATCAAAAATACTAGAAAAAAATCCATCTGAACTGAACTTGTATAGACCTGTTTTTCTTGTCATTATTTCATGAACAATACACTGTAACAACTATTTACATAGCATTTACATTGTATTAGGCTTTATAAGTAAGATAGAGATGATTTAAAGTATATGGAAGGATGGGCATAGGTTATATGAAAATACTTCTCCACTTTATATCAGGGACTGGAGCATCTGTGGATTTTATCTACAGGAGATCCTGGAACAAATTCCCCTTGGATACCAAGGGAGGGCTTGGGTTAATAAACCAAATCCAGCAATGTATAAAATGGGTACATAACCAAGTTGGTTTTATTTCAGAATGCAAAGTTTATTTAACATTTAAATAGTTCAAGTATATATTTTTTGAAATAAACTGTTTCAAGAGAAAAAGTCATATGATTATTTCATTAATTGCCAAAAAAAGCATTTTTAAAATTCAGTGCCTACTTTGAGAAGAACCCTTAGTAAACTAGGAATAAAAGATTTTCTTTAAGGTGATAAAAGCATGTGTAGAGCAATTCTACAGCCAACATCATACTTAGTGGTAAGATACTGAAGGATTCTCTTTAAGATTAAGAAGATAAGGGTGATTGTTTTATCCATATCTCTTCAACATTATACTGACTATTCCAGCCAGAGCAGTAAGGCAAGAAAAAGACATGAAAGATATAAGGATTGAGAAGGAAGAAATAAAACTGACATGCTTTACAGATGAAGTGATTGTGTACATAGAATATCCAAAAGAACCTAGTGATGAATTAAGAAAGTTTAGCAAGCTTTCTGATACAAAACTTATCTATAAAAATCCATTGCATTTCTGTACTTCAACAAACTGATAGCAAATTAAATTTAAAGGTGCCATCATTAATAATAGCTTTAAAAAATATAAAGTACCCGTGAATAAAGTTCTTTATGGTGAAAATTACAAAACCTTAATGAGAACAGTAAAGAAGAATGAAATAAATACTTATGCTTATACATTGGAAGATCTAATATCGTGAAGATTTCAATTAATCCAAAATGGGCCTATGGATTCAATGCATTTTGATCAGAATCCCAAGTGGGTTGTTTTTGACTATTTTGTCAGATTGACAACTAATACTAAAAAAGTACAAAGTATAAGAATAACCAAACACTCTTGAAGAAGAAAAGCAAATGGAGAGGATTTTTCCTTCAAATATTATTACCTCTTATAAGGCTATAAGAATTAAGGAGGTGTGGTATTTTCATAGGGATAAACGATCAGATCAAGGGAAGAAAATGGAGTTCTGAAATAGGAAAATTCTTCACCACAGGGTTGGCACTGCAGACTGGTGGAAAGCACAGACTAGTCAGTTAATGGTCCTGGAATAGTTGTTTACCCATAATGGGAAAAAATGAAATTAGATTTGCTTGCACCATAAAAAGTCAATTTCAAATGGATTAAAAACCTAAAAACAAACAAAATACTCTATTACCCTATTAAATGTTTACAAGACAATATATGAGAATATTTTTAAATTTGAGGGTAGTAGAAGATTTCTTAAACAAGATATAAAACATAAACAAGATAACTTTTATAACATAAAAATGAACTTCTATTTTTCAAAATAAATCACAAAAAAAGAAAACAGCAAAACAGAAAGAGGGAAAAGATATTTGCAGTAAAAACAGACAAAATAGTAGTATCTAATGGATTCCAAAAATCAAAAAGAAAAAATCTACTAATAGATATTAATAGACCATTATTATCTATTAATAATAGTAAATAATCTGATAAATGAATAGGATTTTGGTATGAGAGGAAGCACAAATGACATATGAACACGCAAATACATTTTTGACATCATTATTATCCTGAGGAAAAAAAGACCGCAGACCACAAATTAAGACTACAGACCATTCCATACTCATCAGACAGCAAAAAATCAAAACTGTCACAGATATACAGTAATGGAAGCTCCAATTCCCTACTGGCCAGAGAATAAATTGATAACAATCGTTTTGGAAAATAGTTTGACATTACCTGCTAAAGTTGAAAATGAACATGTCCTATGAACCAGCAATTCCACCACTAGATATTTAATCCAGAAAAATGCAAAAGACAAATGTAACAAATGTATAGCAACCCTGTTTATTAAAAAAGAAAATAAATAAAAGACAAATGGAAACAAACCAAATGTTATTCAAACATAGAAAGAACATTTAAATTGAAGTAAACTGTCACAATGAAATATTATAGATTATGAATTAATGACTATAGAGCAGGGGTGGGCAAACTGCAGCCCACAAGTCAGTCATCTGTGTTTGTAAACACAGCTTTACTAGAACACAATCACATCCATTTGTCTATGCATTGTATATGGCTGGTTTTGCACTACAATAATAGAGTCAAGTAGTTGCAAGGGAAACTACATGGCCCGCAAAGACTAACATGTTTACTAACTGGTCCTTTACCAAAAAAAGTTTGTTGACTCCTGTTTAACATCATCAAGGGGATTATTTACATTTTTACAAATCAGCATGAATGAATCTCACAGTTATGTTGAATAATAAAAGCAAGTCATATATATATATGCATACGTATATATAGTGTGTGTGTCTGTGTGCATGTGTGTGTGTCTTTATCCCATTCATTTAATGTTCAAAGGAAGGCACAATAAAATAATGTATTGTTTAGGGGTAATCTGTATTTTTAAAAAATATGAAATGCTTTTACCTAAAGTTCATTTAATATTTGGCCTATATTTGAAATATTTGAAAGAAGCATATATGAGGCTTCTAGACTTATGGTGATGTTCTAATTCTTATCCTGGGTAGAGGGAATCTGGGTATTTCTTTTGTTTTTCTTCTTAAAATGTACATTTTTAATATACTCTTTCTAATACATATTTTATAATAAAACTTTTATGTTATACACCTAGAAAAGGGTTCATGATATTGTTAAACAGAAGAAATATTCCAAAACAGTAAAGATCATATGATCCCAATATTGTAAAGAAAACAAAGATATGTATCCATTTATATGTGAATATGTATACATAGAAAAAAGACTGTAAGGATTCATAAATGAATGTATGTGACATTTTTAAACAAAAACTAACACAGTATTATTTTTCAGTATATATTACGCAGCTTTAAAAAATAATACATATGAAAATTTTGTAATTCAATGAAAAATAATAAGGGAAAAAGCAGGATATGGTATATTATATACAGAATGATCTACAGAATTATATGAAAATGTGCATGAAGAAAAGGCTGAATGGAAATCATCTAAATGTTAGTAGGACATGATTCTACATGGTATAATTATAGGTAAATGTCTACTGTCTCCTAAATTTTCCAAAGTTTCCTTGATGAATATGTATTACTTATGCAGTGGGGTGGTGGGTAGTTTCAATTTTTTTAAACCTCCCTTGAGGCCATTCTCATAACCATCTCTCCATATTGGTTCTCTTGGTATTTCATTTCTTCTGTCATAGCACTTGACACATTCAACTGCAATTATTTATTATCTGACTTTTCAAATAGATTTTAAGTTGTTCGATGATTGAGATTATAATTACTTAATTCCACATCCCCAAAGTCCAGCCCAATTTTTGCCGTATCTTAGGCTTTTGATAAGTGTGTCTTAAATGAACCAATGAATAAATGGATGCTCCTGAGGTACTTCGAGTCTGAAAGAGGAAACCCACACCTCTGCCAGATACACACAGAAGCACTTCCTTGGGCACACAGAAACCAGGACAAAGTATTTAAGTGGGAATCTAGGCTTTAGAGTTTTAGGGCAGTGAGAGGTAATGAGCGTGGTCTCTTCCTTTAGGAACATTGCAGGCATATGGAGCATATGAAGCACCCCAGCAAAAGAAAGATCGAAAAACTCATACAGATAGACAGGAAAGGATAAAGTTTCATTAAGTTGCAGAAGTTGAGAGGCTGCTAGAAAAAAAAGACATGAAAGGTCAAGACAGGAAAAGATGTGTGGATGAACTAAATGTTGGCAAACTGTTATCATTAAGAAGGGACAAGGACAATTAATATTGAGTTAGTTTTCCAATTCAGTGAACAACTCTCTTTTCTAAAAAGATAGTAGAGATGTATAGAAATATTTTGCATTTTACAGTTTTCTTTATTCTTCAAAGAAATAATACATCTACTACTCAAAAATAGCTATCTGGTAGAAATGTGAGGAAACTTAATTCCAAAAAGAATAAAGGAATATTACATATTTAATTCATGGCAGAGCTAACTTAGAAACCCAGTTCTCTTGACCTTGTACCCTGAGTCCTTTGCTCTTGAAAAATCTCATTATCGCAAGAAATTCTTTCTGTTTCAGCTGAGACACTGATACATGTAACACTGATACACGGAAGTGAATGAACCTTCTTTAGACAGACATTTAGAAAAACAGAAAAAATTCACGTATCTTGTTCTGAGTTGGTTTTGATGTCTCTGTGAAGAGGCAGGGACGTGGACAGTATAAGTGCCACCCAATTTCCTTTTAGTTCCTGACATAGCCACTAACATCTGGTAGGAGGGCAACGCTCAGAGGAAAATGATGTTTCCTGCTGCAAGTCTAGTATCTGTCTAGAATGCCCAGCTCCAATCCAGTTCACATCCACATCACACACACACACACACACACATTATGCAAAGCATATTTTTCTTAAAGTAGTGATCTGGATGCCCCCAGGCTACATTGCTGAATAGGGGGCAGGATATGTAATCTGATCCAGGACTGAGCAAAACAGAAAACAAGAGTCAAAGTAGCATAGGGCCTCCAAAAGCTAAAAGGACAATAAAGTTGGCCCTCATATTCTAAATGGCTGAGATAGTTAGAAAACAAAATGCAGAAACTAACATTTGGTTGATGTCTGCCAGCTTAAAAGTTTAGTGATTATTCTGCAAAGAAATAAAATATTCTCTTTTTATAGGTGGAGAATTTGAGGCTCAGTGGGATAAGCTGCTTATCAGGGTCAAACATCTAGTAATTGGGAAGACCAGGTCTGAATCCTGACTCCTAATGTCTTACTCCTAATTCCATACATTACCACTGAATCAAAACCCTACTGAATGAAAATTCAAGCAAGGTGTTTGGATAAGAGAGGAAGGAGACAATAGCTGTATGAAAAATGCCTGACTCTCAGCCTTATTGACTCAAATACCAGGGACATTTGTGGTAGATGACAACTCTGAAGTTCTTAAAGCTGTCGTATTTACTCTTTCTTCCATGACTTTCAGCAGATTCTTCCATTATTTAAAAATGAAACTTAAGAGAATACTATATTCCACTTTACAAGCATCAAGTCTCAATCAGCCATCTGCAAGATACAAGGAAAGTATGAAACTCTACTCTTAAGAAAATCATCAGAAAACCAGAATGGAAAAAGGAAGAAAATCAAAAAATTTAAAATCAATTTTCCTTTCCTTTTTTTAAGCAATAACCACTTACTTCTTGCAAACTTGGCAAAAGAGATGAGAGAAATTCTCTTCAGAGCTGATGTATCTGAACTTGGGAAAAAAGTACTGAGATAAGACTTTCTGCAGAGGCCTGTGTGGAGAAAGTGAAAGCCAGAGCCTAGAAGATATTTCCTGAGTACAGAGGATGGTGACTAATTCAAGGCCCAGAACATTGACCCCTCTGGTCTGCAGAGTCTTCCTGCAGAGTTGAAATTTCTTGAAACTCCAGATACAGGGACGTTGTCTGTTTACTCCTAAAAGAGAAGCAGATCCATCTGCTCCGGGACTCTGGGGATTGCCCCCTGAGAATCATTCCAGAGCACAGGGGGCAACAGAGAAAGAGTCTGATGCTCTATCCCAGAGGTCTGATTAGGAATTTGGGCAATTAGCAGAACAAAACTTTTTGCCTTTGGTTACCGACTCACAGGAGCATGTTGCATCTTAGAAACTGGAATGTGTTTTGTTAACAAACAATGAACCCCAAAGAAACATGCAAAATAAAATAACTGTCTCTCATTCTAGTCTAAGAATCATTCCTTCATTGATTGAACTAACAAATATTAATGAATATCTACTTATTCACTAGGCAATATGCTGAGTACTGAGGGTATTGGCATGACAAAAACAGTCATGGTATTTGCTCTCGTTGAGCTTGTCAAGGAGGGAGGTATACAGAGCTGGAACTAATCCATTAGTATCTTTGTGAAAATTTGAAAATGAAACCTTTGCTGGGTAGATGCAGCCCATGTGCACACAGCTTGGTGATAAGACAGTGTATTTATACAATCACTAAGAAGGCATTTCTTCCTAGATGGAATAGACAGAGCTCTGTATTAGGATGCGTGACTTGTCATATAGACTATGGGCTGGATTTTATCCTTCACTTTCTCCGTGATTAGGTGCACTTGTGCATTGTGCAGTCTACTCAACCAGGAATGTTTCAAACAAATACTCTCTCAAATAAATACACTATTACAAACAAAAATAAGTGCTACGAGAAAAAAAAATGCAGGTTGCTATGAAATCATATTATAGAAGGGGAAGGTTATACTAGTCTAGGAAGTTTTCAAATATTTTTCTGAGGAATGATGTTCAAGCTGGAATCTTTAAGATGAATGCGGGTCAACTAGAAGAAGTTAGGGTAGAGAATATAAGGTAGAGAGAAAAACATGAGTGAAGGACTTGATAGATTAACGGTAATAACTCATTCCAAGAAGTAAAAGAGGCCAAAGGAACACAGAGAGCCTAAGAGAGAGATGATAATATTAGAAGGTAACAGGAGATGAGCCCATACCTGGTCTTACACCACTTCAAACTTATTGTAAGGCTATGTGAAGTCAGTAAAGCTTTTTAAAAGGTTAATAGCACAGATGTTCATTTCAAAAAGTCTAGTTGCAATGTGAAAAATGAATTGGAGCAAGACTAAGTTTGGAAGCAGAAAATTCAATTAGTAGGCTACTGCAGTTCTCCAATGAAAGCATGATGCGAGCTTGGAACTAGGATGGCAGACATGGAGATGGCTTTGGCTCATTGAGACACATGACATCAACTCATGATAGGCATCCCAGGATACATGGTCAAGAAACCTTCCTTTACCAAACCTCGCAGTGATTCAACAGTCATTTCTCAGATGTTTATCTAGAGAAAGAAAGTACAACTTTTAACAGAAATCTGAAGGGTCTGCATTGTGTTTCTCTTATTGCACTTTGACAGAATCTGACTTGATTCACCATAATTGAGAATCATCATCGCCTCTCACCCAATTTTCAGACTAGAGCCCTTGAATGAAGGGGTGGCCATGTCTCTTTGAGAAGAGACCCTGTGATATTGTCACAAATATATATTATAAACACATATAAATATCAGTCATTATGAAAAATAAACTCTCTTTGAGTACATCGGATTTACTGAGTTGCAAGGCTTTAGCGGTTGCTAGGTATCCTATACTAACTTCAGAGCCTTCTCTTGTTCTGGGCCCTACTCAAAACTGATGGTGTCATGGGTTACTCAGAAAATGGGTTGAAGTAGCTAAAGGGAAATATATTGCCAAGTGTGTCTAATTCAAATTATACATTTGGAGACAGGAAAACAAACCAGGGCATGTTTGCAAATCTGGACCACTATGAAATACATTTCAGGCCAAAATTTCATTTTTTTAGTTAACTTTCGTGAGCCTCCATGTTTAACTGTTGCTATGATTTGAATGTCCCTGCCAAAACTCATGTTGAAATTTAATTGCCGTTGTACCAGTGTTGAGAGGTAGGACCTTTAAGAGGTGATTAGGTCGTGAGGGATCTGTCTTCATAAGCAGATTAATGCCGTTATTGGTGGAGTAGTTTAGTTAACACAGGAGTGGGGTCTTAATAAAAAGAATGAGTTTGGCCTGATTTTCTCTCTGTGTTAAATGCTTGCCGCTGCCTTCCACCTTCCACCATGGATGACCCTTGCCAGATGCTGGTGTCATGTTCTTGAACCTCCCAGTCTCCAGAACTGTAAGTCTAATAAACTTCTGTTCTTTATAACAATTCCCAGTCTGTGGTATTCTGTGACAGCAGCAGAGAACAGAACAGACTAAGATAATTGTGTGTGGTATCCAGGGATAAATGTTAGTTCATGGACAGTGTCCAGTAATCTCCCTAAAGTGTGGGCATATCCCTAATAATCACTCACTCTGGTGAATGGATGCAGGTTCCTCTAGAGAAGACTATGAAGAAAATTTGTAATATGTATTTGCAGCACTGTCATAGGGCGCATCCTCAAGGGGACATTGCCATTCAAGGGATTCTGGGAACGTGAACTGGCTCTTGTACATGGTGCCTCTTGGTTCTTGACTTATTAGGATCTCATTCTCCTTGTTGAAATCAAGGAATCATTCAATGGCAACGTCTCATATATTCAACCACAGTCTGGAGAGAACAGTCACTATTAAGTTTTCCACTGTTCAATCCACATTTCAGTTAAACAACTGAGCAAACTGTAAGACTCTGATCTCTTTGACCAGATACATTGAGCTCAGAATCTCTGGTTAAGTACACACATCCATACATGTTGCCTATCAACATTGTGTTTCTTCCTTTTCTGTCTAACAAATTTATAATCAATTCCTATACACATTTACCAGGTTCCTGATGCTATGAATTAGGGGTCTTCCAGGATCTGACATTAGTTATGGTTTAGGAGGCTAGGAGAGAGTGTAGTAGACAGTACTTCTAGCAATGGTGGCAAGAAGAGACCATTAACTCCCTTTTGCAAAAAAAAAAAAAAGAAAGAAAAAGAAAACTAAATGAAATTATGATAAACAGCCATTTCAGGACACTGAAAATTGACCAAAGCAGATAAGAAATTAAGAAACATTTATGCTCAAAAAATAGCTAGAGCCTCAGGTTAGAATACCAAGAGTCGGTAGTATTCTTGTTTGTTTGGTTTTTGTCTGGGGGGTGATCCCAACCTCCTCCTTCCCTCCATGTTCAGTGGATAGAAACTTTAGCTTTATCTACTTGAAGTTGATTGTGAAAAACAGCATCTCTGGTATCAGAGGGGTCAGTCTATATTTGGGGTGGAGGTTAGGTGAAAAACTGAAACTTTGCTGGTGCAGTGTAGCAAACTCACTTGGGAATGGATGGGAAAAACCCACAGCTTTGCTACTCTGATGTATGGCCTTCATTTTGAGAAAGCAGCAAATAAATAAGCCATAAATTTAACTGTGAGGTCCCACAAATAAGAGAACCATAGGTGGGCTGAGACAAGTTCCTCACATATTTATGGCTTCATAGAAACAATGAATGCACAAAGGAGACCCAAGAGAGCCTGACTAAGAGTGAAAGCCAAGTGAGACCTGAGAACTGGCTGGAACTTTGAATGCATGCCACAACTTACATACAGGTTAACAGCGGAGGGCGAGACCTTCTGGGCTCCAGGTGTTTTCGCACAATCTCTGCCTGAATTATTGGCTAAGCACTAAGCTATGTAATCATAGGGAAAATCCTAGGCAGCCAGGTATAAAAAAGTTAAAATTATTAAAAACCAAGAAGACATCAGCATCCATATACAGCAAGCTCTGCAGTTTAGATAAAGTAACTAAAAAAGGGAAATAATGACAATGACATTTGAAAATATAAAACAAAATCCAGAGTTGCTACAATATGTTCAGTTTTTAACTAAATATTATGTCATGTAAAGAAACAGAAAAGTGTGACCCAAAGTTAGGGGAGAAAAAAGCAGCCACTAGTAATTATTCTGAATGGCCCATATGTTGAATTTAGCAAATAGAGACATGAACAATAGATTTTATAAATATGTTCATAGAATTAAATGAATCTATGTTCAAAAATTTAAAGAAAATATAATGGCAATGATCCAAAACATGGAACTCTCAAAAAAGAAATAGAAGCTATAAAAATGCAAATTCTAGAGTTAAAAACTATAATAATCAAAATTAAAATTTCACTAGATGATATAAATAGCAGATTTGAGATGGCAGAGGAAAGAATGGTGAACTTGAAAATCAATCAATAGAAATTATTCAGTCCAAAGAACAAAGAAAGAAAAGAATGAAGAAAAATGAAGAATCTCGGAGACTTGTAGAACAAAGTAAAACATTCCAACATAGGTGTGGAAGGAATAAGAAGAAAAGGAATAAATGGGTAGAAAAGTATTTGAACAAATTATAGCTGAAAACTTCCTAAATTTGATGAAAAACATTAACATAATAGATTCAAGAAGCTCAACAAATCCTGATGCAAAGAGAGCCATATATAGACACATCGAACTGCTGAAAGCTAAATACAAAGATAAAATCTTGGAAACAACCAGAGAAAGTGACTCATCATGTACAGGGAAAAAACAATATAATTAACAGCTAACTTCTTAACGACAAAAAAAAAATAATAAGGGCAAAGATAGGGAAATGGCATTCATATTGTTGAAAGGAAAAAAACTTTTTAATAATGAATTCTACCCCTAGGAACAATATCTTTCAAAAATGAAGGCAAAATAGAGTTGTACCCAGATAAACAAATATTGAATTTGCTAACATACCTACCCTCCAAGGAATACTAGAGAAATTCTTCAGGCTGAAAGGAAACAACAGCTCTCAGTAACTTATATCCATAGGAAAGAATGAAGAAAATCAGAAATTCTATCTGTATTGGTCAGATTTCTTCAGAGAAATGGCATCAATAGGATAAATGAGATTTATTACAGAAATTAGCTCACATAGTTATGGAGGCTGAGAAGTTCTCTCACATGGCCTCAGTTTCTTCATTTATAAATAGGAATAATAGTATGTACATACATGTCTGCTTTATCGTGTTATGGTGAGATGACATAAAACAATGTGAAGAATGCAGAGTAAAAGGCAAAATATGGTAGATTATTGTCATCATCACCAACACCACCACATTATCACATCATCAATCACAGATGAATAAACAGAGGCCCAGATAAGTGTCAATGTAAACACTCATCAAGTTAGTGGCAAATGTGGAACTAAAATCTGGGTAAACCAATCACTAATCTAATGCCTTTTTTCAACATTATCAAGGTGACTTCCTAGATTGCTGCCACTACCAGTACCACCACCGAACACAATTTCAAGTTAAATTCAATCTTACCTACCTATAACAACCTATGAGGCTGGATTTCCTGTGTTTAAGTCCTGTTTCCCATTTATCAGCTCAGTGTCCTTGGGAAAGATATGTAACATCTCTGTTCCTGTTTTCTCTTCTGAAAAGAGAGTATAATAATGCTATCTTATGGTATTATTATTAGGGTTAAATGAGTTAATATGTGTACATTACATAGTTTAGTAACTAGCATATAAGAAGAACATATATTAATTGTTATCAATTATTTTTTGTAGAAGTAGTAACTATAGGTACACCAAAGAGCAAAAGATGAATGAGAGAGAGTCTCTAAAGGTGCTTACAACTGAGTTAGCAATATAAAATCAATCCAAAGAAATGATGGAGTTAAAAATATGTGACAATTGAAAATATGACCCCTATCTCTTGCCATATACAAAAATTAATTCAAGATGGATAAAAGATTTACATGTAAGGCATGAAAACCATAAAAATTCTAGAAGAAAGCTTAGGAAAAACTCTTTTAGACATTGGTCTAGGCAAAGAATTTATGAAGATGACCCCAAAGGCAATCACAGCAACAACAAAAATAAATAAATGGGACTTAATTAAATTAAAAAGTTTCTGCACAGCAAAGGCAATAATCAACAGAGTAAATAGACAACCCATAGAATGGGAGAAAATATTCACAAACTATACATCTGATAAAGGGCTAATATCCAGAAAGTACAAATAGCTCAGACAAATCAGCAAGAAGAAAACAAGCAATTCCATTAAAACGTGGGCAAAAGGCATGAACAGAAATTTTTCAAAAGATAGAAAAATGGCCAACAAACATGAAAAATGCTCAACATCACTAATCATTAAGGAAGTGCAAATTAAAACCACAATGGGATACCATCTTACCCCAGTCAACACTGACCATTTATAAAATGTCAAAAAGCAATAGATCTGGCATAGATGCAGAGAGAAAGGAATGTTTATACACTGTTGGTAGGACTGCAAATTAGTACAACTTCTGTAGAAAACAATATGGAGATTCCTCAAAGAAATAAATGTACATGTACCATTCGACCCAGCAATCCCACTACTGAGTACCTTCCCAAAGGAAAAGAAGTCATTTTATCAAAAAGACACCTGCACTTCAGTGTTTATCGCAACACAATTCACAATCACAAAGATGTGGAATCAACCTAAATACCCATTATTTCATGAATGGATTAAGAAAATGTGGCATATATATACAGCGTGGAGTACTACTACTCTGCCATAAAAAGGAATGAAATAATGTCTTTTGTAGCAATTTGGATGGAGCTGGAGACCATTATCCTGAGCAAAGTATCTCAGGAATGGAAAAACAAGCACCACATGTACTCTGTAATAATTGAGAGCTAAATGATGGGCACACACAGACACAAAGAGATGTAAAGGACATTGGAAAACAAGAAGGGGGGAGGTGATGAGTGGCAAAAACTTACCCATCAGGTACAATGAACACTAGTGATGGGCACACCTAAAGCCCCGACTTAAGCATTATACAGTGTATCCACGTGACAAAAATATTTGTACCCCCTTAATATTTTGAAATTAAAAGAATTTTTAATTTCAATTAAAATTGAAATTGACAATTGAGTGCCAACTTCTACATATTTTAAGACTGCAGACACTCATTAACATTGATTTGGGCTATGCATAATGAGATGGATTTTATTATGTGGAAGATGAGCTGCAAGGCTGAGGCCTTGGGCCAAGCTGAGCCAAGGGCTCCAAATTGGACATAGGGTATGTGACAAGCAATGCAGAGATGAGAAAGATCAGTGTAAAAGTATTAAAAGCTCATACAATAGAATGTAGGGGCAGGATTGATGATTTTTAGCTAGAGACTTTAAACTGGCTTCAAGTGTCAGAGCACCTGAAGGTCAGCCCTCTCTGTGCCTGGCAGCAGGGATCCATGTGTAAACCCTATTTGACAATTGTTGCTTCTGTTCTCTCATATATGAAAAGTCATTCCATAAGATGCCTTAAGCTCCTCTCCCTCGGCACCAGAGAAATGGACAGAAAATTTAACATGGATCTTAGCAGGACTATGGCCCACTCTAACGAGGGAAATCAGTCTTTTCACCCCAGAGATTGTTCCTAACAGCCAAGCCAACTTTGCTCTCCAAGATGTTATTCTCAGGATTAGGAAATGAATTACCTAATGAGGTCTCCAGGCACTCTGCTATTTGGTTTGAGTCTTCTGCCATTGATCACTTGGGAGTAGTAAGTACTGTTTGGGGAAGAAGAATAGTCAACATTTGGGACAGGCAATTTGGTCCCTTATTAAGAACACGCAAAGCAGAGTTACTGCTTTGTGGTCCAAAGACGATCTTCTTCCAGTGGGTAGGGCTATGGGAATCTAGGGGAACTTAATATGACTTCTTCTGTACTTCACTTCTGGTCTCAGACACAGGGAGGTTGAGAAAGGCATTGTTTCCTTCCTTTCTAAATAGTTTCTTTTAGGTATTGCATTATAGGTGGTGTTTAAAGATTTGTCAGTGAAAGGGTAGTTCCTATTAAACCATAGTTGTGCTCAATATGACATTAGTGACCCTCTGATAAGGAAATTCATAGACTATTCAGTAAAACAGTATAGTTCTATAAAGTGATCTAAAGTTAAATAACCGATGTGTTTTAAACGATTTTAGGAAAGGCATTGACAAAAAATTTGGAAAACATTTTATAACTATTAGTAGAAATCCATACTCTATTATTGCAGTCAGTCAAATTTCCAGAGTGGTGAATGTGATTCAGGCATGAGCACAACTCTCTACAACACCCAACAAATGGGCTACTTGGTGAGTTTCACTTCATTACCTGCTGGGATGGAAACACTTATTGCAGAATATATTGTTATCACATAGCCTGTGATAGTCTGTAGATGTAGTGGGGACACGGACTCTCATAAGGAAGAATGTGATTTCTAAGATTTAGGAAACGGAGATGAATAGGCTAGAAAAGAGAGACAGAGAACACTTGAAGGGACTATAATTAGGTCCCATACCAAAGGCTGCTCAAGAATCTAAGCTCCGTGAGAGCAAAGACCATCTTGGTCATCTTTGTCTCCTTAGCGTTGACACGGTATTTATACTTTGTGACTACCAACACATTGAACCACTGGTTAAACAAATCAAAATGCATGGGGGATTTTTTCTTTTTTGAGATTTCAAAACCTGCTTTATTGATACATAAAAATTGTGCATACTTACGGGGTACATATGACTTTTGATGCATGCGTACAATGTGTAATGATCAAATCAGAGTAATGAGGATGTCCATCTCCTCAAATGTTTATCATTTCTTTGTGTTGAGAACACTTCAAAACTTCTTTCTAGCTATTTTGAAATACAATAAATTATTGTTAACTATAGTCACCCTACTGTGCTATCGAACATTAGAACTTATTCCTTCTATCTAATTGTATATTTGTACTTATTAACCTACTTCTTTTCATTCATCCCCTACTTCTCAGCCTCTGGTAACCATTATTCTACTCTCTACCTCATGAGCTGAACTCTTTTAGCTCTCACACACGAACGAGAACATATGATATTCATCTTTCTGTGTTCAGCTTATTTCTTTTTTTAAATTGATGCATAATATTTGTACAGATTTATGGGATACATGTGATATTTGATGCATGCATAGAATGAAAATGTACAAGACATTTTTAAAAATTCAGGAGACAACAGATAAATAAGTTTTCTTCTATAAGGAAAAAATGTAAACAGTACACTAATCTAGGATTGAGTCAGAGACAAACCTTGTTTCACTTTTTGAAAGAAAGGAAAGGCAATAGAATTTCCAAGGTCAAAAACATTATCTGAATTTTGAGGTTTCTGCCCATCTGTATCCTCGCTACTTTTTTATTTCTCAGCTTTCCCGTCTCACCTACATTTCCTAGACCCTGGAGGAATAATCCTCCTCCTGCCTATGTTTTAAATTTCCCCATCCCACTCAGTGGATTATTCTGTTAGAGCCTCCTGTAAAATGGTGTTGCGATAGAGATTTTTAGGGCATTAGTAACTTAGAGTTGATTAATGGTTTGGAGGAGGAAGGAAGCAAATATTCTAGGCCACAGGAATGAGTAAGATCTTCTGGTTAATAAAGTGAAATTAAGTTATAAGAAT
>NW_012153507.1:6428488-6451078 GCF_000956105.1 Propithecus coquereli
GCCTCCCAGAGAGCTAGGATTACAGGCGTGAGCCACCGCGCCCGGCCCTCCAAGAAATATTTTTAAAGAGAGTAAAGAAGTCCATGTGAGCAATTGGAAGGGAAATAATAACATATAAAGTTGGGATAATCACACCCTTGTTTACAAATCCAGGAATGTTAAACTAAAGCACCTCCACCCCTACCCTTCTCCTCTTAGTAACTTAAACTGGCTCATTTGTGAAAAATAAAAAGGAATAACTATCAATAAAATTATTACTTATTATTTCCTATGAGCCAAGTGCTAGATTGAACTGTCAAATATATTAACCCATTTAATTCTCATGGCAACTCTATGGAATATTACCATACTCAATTTACAAATGAGTTTGAATATTATGCTTAAAATTCTGAGGAAGAACTGACAGAATTTATGCAGGAGAGCTCCTCATGAGCAGGATTTTAGAGAGTATAATGACAACATCCAGGAGGAAGCCTTACA
The DNA here is from genome assembly GCF_000956105.1 of Propithecus coquereli. NCBI lineage: Eukaryota > Metazoa > Chordata > Mammalia > Primates > Indriidae > Propithecus > Propithecus coquereli. The sequence goes on from NW_012153507.1 coordinate 6,428,969, forward strand.
CTAAGGTCATTCAAAATGAGGGAGATTATTTAGGAGGCCACTGCAGTGATCATAGAGGATGGTGACAGTTGTCAGAGGGTGTTGGTAGAAAGCATGGAGAGTAGGGACAGAGAGGAGAGTTTCAGGAGGCATTGTCTTTGGATAGAAAAAGGAACGGAGGTAATTAGCATGGCTCTTAGTTTTCTGAATGTAGGTAATGGTTAAATGTGATGGGCATTATCAAGGGTAGACATGGGCTTAAGGGGCACGGTTAAATCTGTCCCAATATGATCTCCCATGCAGAGTTCACTTGGCATAAGACAAAAAGAAGGTGGGTCAGCTCATTTCTATCTTCAACACAGCATGGAATATGCATGATGGAAGTAAAAAAATAGGATGTTTGGTCCTTCTCTGATTAAATGAATTTTATCTTTGCTCTCACACTAGGAAAACCTATTCCCTATTTGAAGAGACGGCTTCAGATTCATTTTGTCATCTTTCCTGTCTTTGGCTAAGATTCAAGGAGATAAGCTAAATACTGTAGTGCTTTATCAAATCCATTTTCATGATCTTAGAGGATATATGTTGCAGGAACTCCAGGAAGAAGAGACAGTAGAAGTGCTCCATTTTCTATGATGACAGGGGTGCCGGGCTTAGAGAAGTAAAGACTAGGACCTAGTGTTCTGGGGAGGAGAACTCATTCTAAGGACTCTCACAGGGTATTTGGTATTGAATGCTGCTGACAGTACTGAAAGGATATCAGTTTCATATCTTTTATCTTTCACTAAGTCACTGTTTTCAATGGATCCTTGGGGACTAATTCAAGAGTGTGTTGAGGAGGAACTATAGAGCTGGACGCACTCCATGCATCACCTGCTTCTTCCTTGAACTAGACTCACCTCTTCAATGTCCAGGTATTTCTTTCTTTCTTTTTTTAAACAGCTTTATTGAAATAGTATTGATATACAATCCACTGCATATATTTAATATGTACAGTTTGATGAGTTTGGCCATATACATACATCATCACCTTAATTAATGAAACCACCACCACAATTAAGGTAATATACATATCTATCACCTTTATAAGTTTCCATGTGTCCCTTTGGTTTTTGATTCTTTTTGTGGTAAGACACTTAACATGAGATCTACCCCATTAAAAATTAACAAGTGTTTAAGTGCATAATACAGTAATGTTGACTATAGGCATTATGCTATACAGCAGATCTCTAGAACTCGTTCATCTTGCACAATTGAAACTTTATACCAGTTGCACAACAACTCCCCATTTTCCCCTCTCTGGTCCCTGGTAACCACCATTCTATTCTCTGCTTCTATGAATTTCACCATTTTAGGCATCTCATATAAGTGAAAATCATACAGTATTTGTCCTTCTGTGACTGGCTTATTTCACTTAGCATAAGGTCCTTCATGTTCATCCATGTTGCTGCAAATGGCAGGATTGCCTTCTTTTTTAACACTAAATTATATTCCATTCTACATATATACCACATCTTCTTTATCCATTCATCTTTCAATGGATATCTGGGCTATTTTCATAACTTGGCTATTGTGAATAGTGCTGCAATGAACATGGGAGTGCAAATATGTCTTTGAGATTCTGATTTCATTCAGGTAGATGAAAAGATGCACAACATGACTAATTATCAGGGAAACACAAATCACAACCACAATGAGACATCACCTCACAACAGTTAGAATGGCTAGTATCAAAAAAACTATTATTAAAAGCTAACAAATAGTAGCAAGCATGTGGAGAAATTGGAACTCTTGTACACTGTTGATGGGAATGCAAAATGGTGTAGCCTCTATGGAAAAGTATGGAGGTTTCTCAAAAAGTTAAAAATAGAACTGGCATATGATCCAGTAATCACACTTGGGAGTATATAATTTAAAAATTAAAATCAGGTAGTTGTTCCTACAAATCTCTTTTAATATGTTTCTACTTTCCCTCTCATTTCTCTCTGTTCTCAATCCCAGGATCCTAAGCTAACCTTCTATAATACCAGAGAAGAGGGTGGGCCAAAGTGAGGACTCTGAGAAATTGTCCAAGAGCTGAACACTGGTGACCCCTGGGGTCTGGGCATTGCTCAGAGGATGGACACACTCTTTACTGAAAGCCTTGGTCCAGCCTACTTTGTTTCATGGTTGACTCATCATATCTTCTTTCCTTTGCCCAGCTCTTTCAAACCTAGACTTACCTCAATGCCAAAGCCAAATTCCACTTTTGTGACTGAGTTCCTCTTTGAAGGTTTCTCCAGCTTTGAGTGGCACCAAAGACTTGTCTTCTTTGTTGTCTTTCTAACTTTGTACCTGCTGACTTTCTCTGGAAATGTGATTATTGTGACCATTATTCACCTGGACCGTCACCTCCATACTCCCATGTACTTCTTCTTGAGCATGTTATCCATCTCTGAGACCTGCTACACTGTGGCCATCATTCCCCGTATGCTTTCTGGCCTCCTGAATTCTCACCAGCCCATTGCCACCCAAAACTGTGCCACTCAGCTCTTCTTCTATCTCACCTTTGGCATCAACAACTGCTTCCTGCTCACGGCCATGGGATATGATCGCTATGTGGCCGTCTGCAACCCCCTACGGTATTCAGTCATCATGGGTAAGAAGACTTGTGTCCAGTTGGCATCTGGATCACTGGGAATTGGCCTGGGCATGGCCATTGTCCAAGTAACATCTGTGTTTGGTCTTCCGTTTTGTGATGACTTTGTCATCTCCCACTTCTTCTGTGACGTGAGACCCCTGCTGAAGCTGGCCTGCACAGACACCACTGTCAATGAGATCATCAACTGTATTGTCAGTGTCTGTGTCCTTGTCCTACCCATGGGTCTGGTCTTTATCTCCTATGTCCTCATTATCTCCACCATCCTTAAGATTGCTTCAGCTGAGGGTCGGAAGAAGGCCTTTGCCACCTGTGCATCCCATCTCACAGTGGTCATCATCCACTATGGTTGTGCCTCCATCATCTACCTTAAGCCTAAGTCCCAGGCTTCCCTGGAGCAGGACAGACTCATCTCAGTGACCTACACCCTCATCACTCCCCTGCTGAACCCTGTCGTGTACAGCCTGAGGAACAAGGAAGTCAAGGATGCTCTGCGCAGAGCCATGGGGCAAAAGCCCCTCTCCCCTTAATGAAGAGAGGTTGTGAAGGCTTTTTCTCTGAGTTTATAAATATGTATTACTTTTTAATGCCATTTCAATAATGCCTTTAAATACGAGATCAAGAATACTAGACTAAATTAAATTGGGTGATAAAACTGGAGGTTTCCTTTTGAGGCAGTCATGCTTGTCTGTGCCTTCCATCAGAGCAGTTAGAAAATGACATGGCATATACTTAAGAATGTAGATAAAAAATGTGCATGTCTGGGTTATGCATACCCGGTGTGCTCACACGCACATGCACACAGGTGCACACATTCTTAGAATATTTTGAGTTACACGAATCCATTGAGACATAAAGGCCAGCAGGATTCTAAAAAGCTAATGAACAAAGGGTTTGGAAACCAACTCAGAAAAACTTTTCTGTTGTTGTTAAGGGTTTTGGAGTAATTTGTTCAACTTTTTACAAGTTAGTGAGGAGATATACATGCATATACATTTCTTTGGACACTGAAGGCTTTCTTATAATCTGTCTTTGCTGCTTGTTAATACCCCATCACAGCTTGGGAGATCTTTAAAAGGCTGGAGGAACATGTTCCAAGTAGATGGAACTACCCCACCTGAGTTGGGAATAAGAAACACAAAGGTGGGAAAGCTAAAAAGCATCAGCTACAGAGAACACAGAGGTGGGTTTTCCACAGTTCTGAGATGCCCAGATGAGAAAACTCAGATTGAAAAAGGGATCATGATGAAAAGCTTGAAACATTTCATATGTTCAACACAAAAGTGAAGAGGATGGATGTTGGAAGGGGCCAAGCAAAAGTATAGTTCCTTTCGCGGGATAGGCGAAAAATCTCTGAAATAGTGTTATAACCATAAACACTTTACCTACAACTTCTGAAAAAAAATTTTAATGAACAGAAGTCTGAAGAGTGACTTAAAAATTTTCCAGTGAGCTCCTAAGGCTGTTGGACTAAGTTTTTAGAAATTTCTTCTTGTATACTCCCAACTTTAAACCCGACTTTAAAACAGCACTTCATGACTGAGCATCACAAAAGGTAAAAGTGTATGCTCTGGTGCAAGGAAGGATCTCCCCTCTCTCATTCTTTCACTCCACTCTGGCCTTCAATAGTGAGGAACAAGCATGCCCTGCGTCTCAAGCCTAGTTTCTGCAGTATCCAGAATCCATCTGATCCAATGGAGTGATCCTTCAGAGGCAAAATAGCCTCTTGTGAGAGTGTCATGAAGTCTGCTGGGGACTGAAGGGTGGTCAAGTCAGTGGAAATGAACACATCCTTTAGGTCAAGTTAACATGTCTTGCTTTGCAAAAAAACACTGTCATGTGAAGTCTGGGGATAAAAGATATCTTTGCTTTAGTGTCCAGATTTCTAGAAATGATAGTGACAGTGCATTTCCGTGAAGTTGGAAAAAAAAAAAAACAATTTTAGAAAATGTGCTTAGCAGTTCTAGGTAAAAGCTGTCGTGTAAATGTCTGACAGCCAGTACCGCTCTGTCTTTTCTCTGAAGTTGTATTTCATGGGTGATGTGGCACATCACTGGATGACACCCCTTCCGGACCCCCACATCCATTCCCTCGGCTTCTGGGAGTGCCTTGTGCTGACAGCTCTCAGTTGAGTCCCTCTTCAGGAATTGTCCTTTTAAAGAGCTCCTTCTTCCAAAGGAAAGGTCACATTCCCTTTCCAGGGATACACATCTTTTATTGATTTGTCTATTTCAGTTTATTACATCACCTTAAGATAATTATGAAGGCCTCTCCCAGCCTCCTAGCTCTTATTTGTGAGATGGTCACATTTTTGCTATGACTACATCCCATTTTGACTTTTCTCTCTGCCTAATCCTACTTCCTTCACTCCCTCACAGGTGTAGATGCTGAGATCACTCCTTAATAAACTTACCGTGTTCAAATCTCTGTCTCAGAGTCTGTTTTCTGGGGATTCCAACCTGCCACATCTTAAGATCCCATTTCTAGAACTGCAATTCACATATCAGAGAACCCAAATTTTCACCCTTGATATAGTCTAATAAAGGCAGATCAGTGGCCTATGTTTTAATTTAAAAATTAGTTTCATTCTATTTATTGAGCTGCATTTACTGTGATTGAATTTACTTGGCAGAAGTGTAGTATTATCTTCTTGGAAACTGGTTAAAAAATTAAAATCTGAATTTCTCTCAGAATCCACAAGATGTCATTTTTTTCTCTCCAAAAATTCTCTGTGAGTAACTTCAGTTTCATTGCAGCCTGATACCACTACCCTGCAGTGAAATTGCTGATCACTGTCAGTGGTATTTGAAAAACTGAAAATAACAGGAAAGACTGAATGTGGGACTATGTCATTCCGATTTTCATGAAGGGAAAGAGAATCGGTGCCATAAATGAAATATACAAGTGAATTTGATTGTGATCCTGGGCCCATTTGTAGAATTAAATGTTCGTGGTGGGAATGTTGTGGAAGTTGAAGCGCTAAACAAGGACTTGGGCTTGGTAAGTAACTGTCCAGAGCCAGTCAGATGATCTATGGCAGGAAGACAACTCCACTCTCAGAGGTTGTATAGGGACCTAGGCTGGCAGGTGCCTCTGCCATCCTCAACATAAAGCTTCCAACTCTATGTTCAAGGAACTACTCCTATTGTCACCATGTCCCATTTAATGAGAAGAGGGAAAGAGTAGAGCCTTTCTTCAAGTTCTCAATTCCCCAGCATACTGACAAGGTGGATCATTTATCTGAGTCTTCACTTTAGAGGCGGCCATGGGACTTTGTCAAGTCAATGGGGAGCTACTAACTTGATTTTCAGAAAACCGACCCCTAACTATTGCAAATTCATGACAATTCGTGTCTGCCTAAAGCAAAATTTGCACTCTAGTCTGGCCTAGACCAATTTGGTAAGAGATTAGAGGTGATGGAGGCATCCCCATGGGTGAATCTAGGGTGAATTATTTTTATTCCAGTCATCTTTATATGTATTCCCTCTCCGGCATAGTAGAAAACATTTCATATATATTGATATATAAAGACATCTTTGTAAATACCATATTTTTGTGATCCACAAAATACTCAGGCTCTAACTTCATGCTCCCCATTCCTTTGGGAGCAGAAGATGTATGACTATCAAAAAGAAAATGTGGGCCAGATGTGGTGGCTCACGCCTGTAATCCTAACACTCTGGGAGGCTGAGGTGGGAGGATTGCTTGAGTCCAGGAGTTCGAGATCAGCCTGAGCAAGAGCTGCAGGCTCCATTTCTACAAAAAATAGGGGGGAAAAACTATCTGGGCATGGTGTTGCTCAACTGTAGTCCCAGCTACTCAGGAGGCTGAGGCAGGAGGATCGCTTGAGCCCAGGAGTTTGATGTTACAGTGAGCTGTGCTGAGGCCACTGCACTCTAGCCAGGGTGACAGAGTGAGACTCTGTCTAAAAAAAACAAATGGAATTTAGATGCATGAAAGATGGAAGAGCACAGTGAAGGGAGAGACCAAGGCATGGAGGATGAAGGAAACAGTCACACTGGAGCTTCTTGGGGAATGCATTCTGATCCTTTGTGCCTGGGTAATCACCACATAGGAACAGAATGACAAGGTAACAAATGACAAAATGCCTGGACTTCAAAGGACCTAAGAAATTGAATCTCAGAGACTGGCAAGTAACTTGGCTCAATCACACAGCTAGTTAGCAGCTTGAACTCCCAGATTTGTGTTCTATCCATAGCTTCCTGAAGCTTGGAGTGAGGATAAATGGAGAGGTAAAAGTGAATTGTGGTACGCAAGAAACTAGAAAATCTCTCAGAAAATGCGTCGCGAGCTGATAAAGCCTGGAATTTCTACCCATGCCAAGTACCTGTTCTTCATTCTGGTCATTTGGCCTCAGACCCTTGTCTGAAATAAGGGAAAAACTTGCTCTCTAGTCCAATGCCTGTGATGCTGACACACCGTATAGAACACTGTGGAGTAAGGTGTGATTAATGAATGCGGTTGCAAGACTGGTCCCAAGGCTATAACCCAAAATAAGGCGGCGGGAAAATAGCAGAGGAAGAGTCCTGGAACAACAGCAGGGAGCCTCCTATGGGAACTTTTCCTGGACTGCTGTTGCTGAAGAAATCTCTTCATTCATCAGACTTATTTACTACGTGAAGGTAAGTGACAAGGCTGTTCACTCTGAATCAGGCCATTTCTTATCTCCTTGAAATATTTTTTTTAAGATTTAGGAGAGTGTGAAGAAGGGTCATATCAGATACCTGTTTCAATTTTTAAAAAGCAAAAAGAAAAGAAAACAATAAAATAAAAAGAAACTTTCAGTAATTTCTTTCTGCTTTGTGGCCCAGAAAAATTCCTTGGAAAAAATAGGACTCATGGATATCTGCAAATTTTCTTCCCAGATATAATTCCTTAGGTTATTAATTCTAAAGCATGGGCACTCTGATCTCTCATTGGCTGCCATGAGCTCATGGTCAGCACTGGTAATATGTTCCCTCTCTTCCCTAGTGCTTTATCTAAGCCCCCAGTATAACTATCTTCATTGGCAGGGGCATGGTGGGCAGTAGTAGCAAAGACTGGGTCTCGTATTGGTGCTAAAAGTTTATAAATTTTTATAAATCGTTGCAATTTATGAAGAACTTTTAGATACAGCCTCTTACTTTTTCTTAGAAGAACTTTAGGAGGTAGACAGGATGAGTACTATCATTCTTATTTTACAAATGAAATACTAAAGCCAATGGATGTTTAGGAAGAGTCTTCCAAATCACAAACTTTGAAAGTGGGAGAGTCAGGATTTGAACCTATGTATTCTTCTGTATGGTTGAGTCTCTTTCTAATGTATGGCTTTGTAATAGGAGAAACTTAATCCCAATTACTCCATGATAGAAGCCTAAATATCTTGAAAACATAAAATGAAAGGGAAAATACACAAACTAAAATTGTCTAGCTCTTTTACCTGAGATCTTATTCCGTCCTGGACTCTTCTCAGATGAAGGATCTGATTATTATAATTTTTTGGAATTTCTCTAAAATGCTTAGTTCAATGCTATATAGAGATACAAGATATAAGTTCAAGATGTAAGTTTGGGAGATGTTAGAGGGGAAAAACAATTACAGGGGAATTCTAGAATAGACTTTATTTTTAGAGTCCTGTGGTTCAAGACTGCCTCTGATTCTGCTAAGAACCAAAAGCTCGTAGTAAGGTGAAGAGAGAGCATAAAAATTATCAACCTCACTGGCACCCCACCATGTCTTCTCATTCCTACAATACTTACAGTAATCAAGAGAAGGCATTTCTAATCTAGAACTTCATGTTCATGCATCTAGAAGAAAACAAACAAACTAGCTAACCTTGAATTTGCAGACACATCCTGTTATATGGTTTCATACTTATTTTATTCAAATTGAACTTCTCTTTTACAAAAGCTACTAAATGAATCTATTCAATCTTTCATTTATTCAACTGATGTTTATTGAGCACTTACTATTACATGCCACTTAACCAGTTTCAGTTGGTTTAATGAAGCAGTTCTACAAATCCTTGAGCACAAGATTTTCTACGTACATTGTAAGCTGTGTTTGACAATTGAGAAATAATTGCTGATGCTGGAAAAAAAATTGATGTTGCAAAAGTTTCTTGAGTAATGACATCAGTCCTTTTTGGGGTCTGGGCTTAGGATGTGGGTTCAGAAGTTTTTTGTCTTTTCTTCTTTAATCTTTTTAATCTTCAAGAGAAATGTGAACTGCCGCTGGGTGGAGATAAATAACCATGTGTCCGCGGCAAACAGAATCACCACCAACAATGGGATAAAATACTGTAGCTGATAGTACTTGCTTTGCGGAGCTACAGTGGAACACAAATACAACAAGAAACATAATTCATATTAGTAATTGAAGAATGCGTTTCAGAGCTTCATCCTCCCTAAGGGAAGGACCAGTGTCCTCCATTTGTAGCATGATGTGGCAACCAGCAGCACGCAGATTGAGTTCCTCAGTCGGTACTCCCTGGAGCCCTGGGGTGTCCTGAGCATTCCCCCGTAACCTCTTTCTAGCAGTTACTTAAGCCAGTGTGCTCAAGGGGAAAGATCATAGGGAAGATGATCCCCTTCTTGAAGCTGACAAGACCAGCATCTACACATGATTTGGGGGTGGAAAGGAGACAGAGTGAGGCCAGGGGGTCACCAGTGCCTTCTTTCTCAATCAATCATCATTTCTTGCATGCCTAGGTGATAGGAAGGTATTAGACTAGCTAAGTTGCCTTTCAGTTCTATTATTTTGTGATTCTGTTATTCTATTTATACTGTACTGGTTTTTGTGAGTATTCTAGAATTATAAAGCACCAGAATATTACAACTCTAAATCACTTAGGATCACCTAGACCAGTGGTTCTCACACCGGCTATACATTACTATTACCTGAAAGAGCTTTTAAAGAACACTGATGACCAGGCCACGCTCCAAACCAGTTATATCAGAATCTCAAGAGATGAGACATGGACATCAATAGTTTGTTAAGTTCCTCAAGTGATTCTAATGGAGTCTAGACCAAACTCTCTCTTTTATAGATGAAGATACTAGAAGTCTAAAGAAAATTAAGTAGCATTTTGGTCTCAAATTAATTAACAGAAAACTGTCATTTAGAGCTTAATTCTAAATTTTGGCCTCATGCTTTTTTATACTTTAGTATGAACTAAGTGAGCCAAGAAAAATGTCTGATTTTCTCCTTGCAAAGCAACTATTACAAAGTCTCCCTCTCTTACATGGAGTTTGGAAAGAACAGGGTTTTTAATAGGCCATAGAGGCCTGTCCTCTCCTGATCAAGCCCATTTCCTCATCCCCTAACACACTGGCACTCAGCTTACTGACTTGGTTTCCTTTCCCAGCCCTCCTAAGCTGGAATGGGCTATTCAAGCTGTTCACATACTTGGTTCCTTCAACTCTGAAACTTTCTTTTAATTTGATAAATATAAGTGTTCTCCCCAGAAGCAAGAGAAGACTTTGGGATCAAAATAGTAATCGCAATCTGTTATGTTTGAGTAGTGCTTAACAGTTCAAAAAGCCATTTCACAAATATTACCACATTAATCTTCATACAAATTTTATAGTGTGAACAGGTATTACTATCACCACTAAATAAATAAATAAGGACCCTAAGACAGAGATTGAAATAGGTACTATAACCCAGGTCTTCTCTCTGGCAAATCTAGTAGCCTTTCCAGCGTATCACATGTCCCTATTCTACAGGCTGCAGCCACTCAAGGCTGAGATGTCCTCTTTTCCTTCCCCTGATATGGACTTTTTCTCTTTCCTTTACCAACTCACCTTTTATAACCGTAATATTGAGGGGCTCAGAGGTATAAGGAAGTTTCCAAAGGATGCCGCTGCAGTGATAGGTGCCACTGTCTTGAGTGGTGACACTTGGAATGGAGATGTTGTGGTTCTCATACCAGTACTTGAGAGCTTGGCCATTCTTGTAGTAGGTCACCTTGTAGACATTCCTATCCTTCCAACCGTGACACCTGAGGAGGAGGGGCTTACCCTCTATAGCCTCTGCAGAGGCCTGAAGGAGCAGCCAGTCTGAAAAGCATTCATCATGTTATTTAATAATCAATGGAGGGGGGGGAGGTGGATAGATAAAATTAAAATAAAAGGGGTAATGCATAGAGTGTGTGCCAGAAACCATAAATTATCATTAACCCACTTCTTGGCTCATATGGTTAATAAAGAGGAAATATAAAATAATGCTTAGAGCCTGTCTTCTATATTGATAAATACTTCTTCTCTTGAAAAATCAGTCTGGAGCCATAAAGTCTCTTGGACCTTTCTGCTGAGCCCATACATGGAAGACCTGAAACCTAGAAGTCCTTTCAGACCTATTCTTGCTAGTTCTAGTCACTAATGAGAAAATAAACACACTCTACTTAGAAGAGTGTCTATTTTGTCCTCTCTTCACGGAAACTTCCCAGTTCTACTGTCAATCATAGTTGGCTCAAAAACTTCCTCAAGACATGTCTCACAATTAAAGTTAATTAAATTAATTATTTTAATTAGCTGTGTAATTCTTCATTTAATGTCCTCTTCCCATTTGGCTCTATGCTCCAGGAGGTCAGGGCCCCATCTGGTTCTACGTTATATTCCTAGTGCCTCACACAATACCCAGGAGTTGGTAGGTACTCAGCAAATATTTGTCAGTAATGAATCCATGAAAGACAAGAATCAGGTTCTATGGTTAATGCCACTGTAAAAATTGACAAGCAGTCACAAAACAAGAATTTCGAATGGAAATATGGCTAACTTATATAGCAAGCATCTTTTATTTAGGACCAATCATTGAGGATAAAGAAGCTATTCTATATTGCTTTAGTTTGTATTTGGAATTTGCATATGGATGTTGAAACATCTCTTTTCATTCAAGAAAAAAATATAAAGTATAACAGTGACCTATTGGTCACTATTGGAAATCATTAGCTTGTTTATTCAGCATTTACTGATTAACCCACAATATGCCTAAGCATGCTGTGCTAATTTTTGGCTGTAGGAGAGGGATAAAGGTGAAACAAACATAAGATCTGTTCTTAAGTAACAATAGAGGACACAAGGAATGTACACAGATATCTTTCAAAATGAAGAGTAAAACCTAATATTCAGGTCATAGCACATGAATTATGCATAGCAAATCTTTAAATCAAACGTTTTGATCCTATTCCAGATGCACTTTGAAGTGTTCAAATATCTATCATGCCATTTGACCACATAATATACATCTGTATACAGAAAGAAAAGATAGAGAAAAATAGAATAGAGGAATAATATTGAGAGATGACAAGAATATTGAAAGAAGGCATACGTGTAGGTAGAAGGAGTGGGGTACAAGAAGAGAGGTGGAGAGGTCTTGAATGAGAGGCCCTGAGTCCCATCCTGGTGCCCTAAGCCTTGGAATAATCTGCTTTCTTCACACCTTCAGATGAGCCATTTCTCACATGGGAGATCTGTATTTCCACATCTCTGGAACTTACCACTGAAGACTTCCAGGTACACAGTTTTACTCTCCCTAAAATTTTTGTGCTGACATGTATATTCCCCACTGTCCTCAAAGCTGGCATTCACGATGTTCCAACTTGAAGTTGTCACTGGTGAAACTGTGCCATTGTGGGTCCACTTGAAGCTGATGTTAGAGGGACTGTTCCTACATAAAAGAGTCACATTTTCTCCTATAAATATTCTACTCCACTGGGGTTTCATGGACAATGAAGATTTCTGGATGATTTCTAGAAGACAAAATTATGGAAAGAGATGTGGAGGGAAAAAAATCATTGAAAACTGTCCAGGTTCAAAAGTACAAACATACCAATATTTATACGATCAATGGTCAGTCTATTCTTGTATTACTGGTAATAAGACCCTGTCCTGATTCCTAGGGGAAGGATTAAAGGATGGACAAAACAGCGTTGTGACCCCAGGAAGCTCCCAACCTAGGGAGGAAGACAAGACACAAATGCAGGAGATTTAAACACAAACAAACCAACCAATTTACTATATGATCTGGGACAACTCACTCTAATTCTCTCGACTTCAATTTCAGTATCTGTAAATGAGGACTGCAATCTCTTTTCAGGCAGCGACAATGTCTGTCATGCTCAACCATTGCTCATAACAATGGCTGGTATATAGTAAGTGTTCATTAACTATTTGTTGAGTAAATGAATGAGTGAATTATAGATGGATAAAGATATCGAACTAGATGAAATATGAGGTCTTTCCAAGCTCTAAATATTTATGACTATTTAATTTTGAGTGTACATGGAGTGCAAAATATATGTCAATTCTGGAAGGTAGTCAGAACCACCAAGAGAGTTAGTCTTGAATGGCTTCCAGAAACAAAATGATATGGTACAAATTTGAACAGAGACCACAGAAGTGTCTAGATGGTGATGACAAGAGTGACTTTTGATACAGTCAAAAGAGAACTGGACTTGAATCCAAGGGACTTATGTTGGAATCCAGTCTCTTGTTAGCTGCGTAACGTCCAGCAAACCACTAATCTGAGTTTCAGCATCTTCAATTGTAAAATAGTAATCATAATAATAATGCAAGAATTTAATGAGATTAGGTGAACGTGCCTAGAAGAGAGGCTGAGACATGTATATGTGCAACAGACATGAATGTGGACTTACACAGAGGAAGGGTTAACTTGAAAAAATGATATATGTGAGAAACTTTTGAATTGGAGAAAAAAGGGAAGACAAGGCAAGGTGGGGCTACGAAGTAGGTTGGCCAGGGAGGAGTAGATTCATATTCATTAGAGAACAGGAGAGTTGGGATGAAGGAAGCAATGCCCAGACACACTGAAGCACTGAGGGAACAAACACAGAGGACTCACCTATTGACATGCCATCCAGAGCTGCAAAAGTCCAGAGAGAGTAAGTTAGTGTCTATGCCCAATCTTCCAGAATTTCAGGGAACTGGAATCTGGGTATGGGAATGAGATCTACATCCACGGAATTTTAAGGACCAACCATCTTCCCAAAAATCTGACCCAGGGGGAGAGGGAGCTTCTCCCCTTCCTCTATCCTCTCCCCACCTGGGAGGAATCTTGCACTCTGGAAGATTCCAGAGTGACTACAAGGAACTAGGCTTTTAGTCAGCTTCCCCATAGGTGTTGCTCAGCCCAGTTTCCTCTGTTTTCCAGCTTGTCTCCACTACAGAGTGCCTGGGAAATACCACATGGTTTGCACATGTCCTAGAAAAAGTCACCACCAAAACTGTCAACATTCCCACCCCAGGTACTCCCCAGATTCATTTTGGAGCCTCCAGGAGGGGTAACTGAACCTCTACTTACTGAAGAGCAGCAAAACTATCCACAGCAGGGCAGGGCCTCTCATGGGAATAGGCATCTCCCTCGTTGCCTCTAGGTACTGACTGCATTCGAGAGCTCTATGGCTTCAAAAATAGACGTGAAACCAAAAGCAGAAGGAAATGTTTTCTACATCATTATCTGGTTAACTCATCAGCTGTGCCTGGGTTTGCCTCATTCTCTGGAGATAATATTCAGGGTTGTGCCAAACTGGGCAATTTTATGTTTACCCCTTTACTCCACTCCCCATCCCACCTCCATATATATTCCTGGAATCTGGTGGGAGAGAGGCATAGGTCTAGACACAGTCATGGGGCTTTCTTGACCTGTTAATCAATCTACAACTATTTAGTTTGCAACTTAGAAAAGTGAGATGCAGGGAAGAGCAGAATGAAGCAACAGCAATCAATTACTGAATACCTAATATATGCTAGGTACTATGCTAAATAGATTTGATATTTCATTCATTTCTCACAACAATCTTACGAAGTAGGTACAATGACAATCTGCATTTTATAGATAGGAAAACTGGATGTTAGTGAGGTTAAGTAACTTGTCTTAGGGTACCAGGTAGTAAATGACTAATTTGGGGTTCAAACACATAAACTCTAACCCCAGAGTCAAACTCTCAACCATTTTTATATACCGTTCGTGCATGTTCAGGAATGTGGCCAGCAATTGCTGAAGTTCTTGGGTTCGCCTGAGCTACTAATCCTTTTATTCATTTCCTGCTGATGAATTAATCCACAAATCCACAAATTTTCATCTGATTTGCTGATGATCCACTAACTGACCCACTAAATTGGAGACATTTTCAGAGACTCTTTTTCCTCCAATGTTCTGATCTGGCTCAGAACACAAGAAGGCAGATGTTAAACCATCACTCATAAAGATATAGACCATTTATTTTATTTTATTTCCCAGTTTTTGTCCATTTTTAATGTCATAATCCACCAGCATGATCATGCTTCCTCTTTTAAATATTCATCAAGACCCCTCTCTAAGACCCCTTTGACTAATGCTTCGGTTTTTCAGCTCTAGGTCAGGGTTGCTTACCTTCTTCTAGTATCTGATATTAATGATGATACTGGAGAAGATAACTCCATAAATATCTATAGTGGTTTGCCATTTACAAAATTTTTTATAAGCAGTATTATATTTTATCTTTGCCAAAACTCTGAAGTAGGCAAGGACATGTGTTTAAACCCATATCACAGCTGAATTGATTGAAGTAGTATCCTGTCATGCAGTGCTCTTCCTCATAGACTATTGCATTAAACACAGAGTCACTCCATGTGGAGATCTAACCGAAACTTTCAGCTTTCCATGGAATTACAGAATATGGGGCTCGATGGGGTCATAAATAGAAAGTTTCAGTAAAGAAAGATTAGTGACTTGTCCCAGGGCCTGCTATATTTTTTGTTCACATCTTAAAGGAAGCATCAAGTTATTTTGAAAAGTGCAAGTATTTTGTATTTAGAGATCTGAATTCAAGTATTCCTAATCTTTATGTGATTGAGTTTTACCTATAAAATGGGGACAATAATAATATCCAGATCATGGCTTTATTAGAGACTTAATAAGATAATAAACACATAAAATGCATTACATAGCACCCAGCATGTAGAGATATGGTCAATAAATATATCTTCTTCCATCTTTATTACTTATTAAAGACTTATAGGAGAAATACGAATTTCAGCTGGGTTAAGGCAATTGACTACCTACATAGGATGCTTTATTTGATAACCAGTACCTTATGCTAGTATAATTTGCCTAAGCAGTCTCAATCTTCTCCATAATCATAAAGAAGAAACCATAATCAGGAAAGAACACAGAAAGTTGTTTGATGAAGTTGGGGAAGAGAAAGAGGAGGAATTGGGAAAGACGTAATTTTTGAGGTGTGGTCACAGGGTGATGTTTGAATCCCTAGATCCTGGAAGAGATGGGGACAGATCCTACTTTCCTGCTTTGTTTAGAGTTTGTCCAGGGAATATTTTGATTTTTTTTTTCCTTAGGACAATAATAATCCAATGGAATTGTCTTTCGAAGGCAGTCATTTTACTGTGACTCACATAGTCTATTTAAAGACTTCCTCCAAAGTCTCCACATTGTCTAAGTAGCTTCTACTTAGATGAGGGATGGAGTGGGGCTCATTGAGATGTACTATTCCTAGTTTGGAGAGTATGAGCTTCATAGTTGAAGAGGCCACTTTCATTTCTAAAGCTTTCCCTTAAAGGTCCAGCTTTGAAATGAAGGAAGTGTTTTGGTAGCAGTAACAACAAACATTTAGCGTGCTCAACAAAAGCAGTTCATTAAAGCTTAAAAAAACAAACCAAACCACCCACCTGTCTAACTTCCCCCCCAAAATAAAAAATGATAACCACCATTAACATCAACATCAAAAAGAATAAACTGTACCCTAATTCTCATAGTATGTAACTTTGGGACCCAAAGGAACAAAACAAGAATTCAGAAGGAACACAAAAACACTAAGATTAAATAACAGCTCTACTCCATCCTGGCAGAACTGCTTGATGCACCAGTTGAAGTGCGCACATCTTTTATCTCATTAAAAAGGAAGTCCTTCAAGTTTTATGTCCATTATCAGGGTGGAGTGTGCTACTAATTTCTTGCACCCAGCCTATCTACATCAAGAATATGTGCTCACTGAAATCAGTAGAATGTGTCTTAGCTTCACTTCTTACTGCAAGCTTTTAGTCTGGGGATACATGTTCAACACATAACTAGCATCACTATACCCAATTTTTGACCTATTATTGGTTCTTAGAAGGCTTAATCTATATTTCACTTTGTAGCAGTGGGGAAATGAAACTCAAATGAGGCATGAAGCAAAGGGCCTGTTGGCTGTGAAGTGTCCTGAAGCTGGATCCAGAGTGAGAGGCTTTTGACCAGAATTTTTGTGTTTGGGGACATGGCTAGCAGAGGGGAGATGGGAGCTCAGCCTATACAATGCATTGGCCTTTGTTCCTTTCTCCAGAATTAGGGAGCAGAAAGAATAATCAATCTGCTGGCTTCTTCCAATCTCTAATTTCTCTAAAACCAGTCAAGGTCCATGTCAAATTGGATATGAAATAATGAAAGAGCAAAATACGTGTCTGCTCATGGTGTATATGTACCTAAAAAATATTGATCTCTCCCAGAGGACCAGGTGCAAGGCCAAGTATACAACACGTCCTATCTATTTTGATATATATATGTGTTATATATGTATATTTTATATATTTTGAGATATCTTTATTCACTTAATCTACACATTGTGAATAAAATGCACATGGATTCATAGTCCTCACGCAAAAATTCCTTGGATTCCCAGGGGTCCATAATTCACAAATAGGAAATCATTGATTTAGTCCAACTTCCTAGTCTAAAAGTTCCTTTTCTTGATTTAGGGGATGACTTCTCAATCCACTGCCAGGTAGTGTTGGCACAGTTTGCATGTTAGGTATGTGTATTTCATAAACACACCTAAAAAAAAGAGAGAAGACAAAGGAATTCTTGCCCTTTTTCTCTATATTATTAGGGCCAGGAGGGCATCATCTCTCTGTACTTCCTTCTGTCACCTTGAGCAGTATTCTTCACAGGAAAGAGCACTCAATAGCAAGTGCTGACTGCCTGGTGGGTTTTCACAATAAAGTCAGTGGCTTTAATACTTTTTACTTCTTGTATTGACCTGAATGGTTACCTACCTTGGGTCCAAAAGAAATAAATCCAAAAGAAATAAATGGAAACTCCCAGGACTCCCAAAGCAAATACTCAGAAAGAGAGATGGAGGCAGGGGTTATACAAGCTGTAGCCTTGAATACAAACAGAGATTCTTTCCCCAAGAAAAGAAAAATGAGACTTTAGGAAATAATGCCAAGAATGATCTTTTCCCTTCCATTTTTAGACTAATTTCTCTCTAGTACAAAAGGAAGAATCAAGTGGATTTTTTTTCTCAGAAATAGAATTAGAATGGCGACTGGCTGCAAAATATATTTCTAGCACTTGATTTTAATATCAAAATAATGCTATTGCTCAAATCTAACAGTGACTATATTATTTGGATATTAAAGATTGATATAGCCAGGGCCAATATACTACAGACTGTTTATAGCGGGTCCTACCAGTTATATCAATTAAACGTTGTAAGTGGAAGCCATGAAGTTAAAGGGTCAGGTGCATGGTCATTTTCTGAGTGGACATAAAAACTCTATAGACTGGGAAAAGATTTCCTAACTAGTGTCACAGTTCTTGGGTAGTCCCTAAAACTATAAAATGCAGTGAAAACCCTTCCATAATTTCCCTAAAATTTCTCAGGGCTGGACCACTGATTGAGCATAATCTGTACTGTTTCACAGGGTATAGGTGTAGGCATCTGGGATATCAAGCTGCCTGTCTTCAAGATGCGTAATCGGCGACTCCTCCTTTGCAGATGGAGGCATCTTTCTGTCTGTCATCTTGTAGTTAAGGGAGCATTCTGAACCATCAGGTGCCCTCAAGCAAATTGATCATGACCTCTACCTTAAAGCACCATGTTCCAGCCAGGAGACCCAACGGGGTTCAGAATTCCCTTCATGTCTTCCCACTGATATAGGTGTTAAGTGAGCTGACCTTTTCTTCGGAATGGGGAGAACAGTATTATAAGCCTGCTGAGGAAGATTCTTAAGGAAAGTGGTGGTGTGAAAAAGGTTTTTAAAATGTCAGAATTTATATTAAATTTTTTTTTTCTTTTTTGAGACAGAGTCTCACTTTGTTGCTTGGGCTAGAGTGCAGTGGCATCATCCTAGCTCACAGCAACCTCAAACTCCTGGGCTCAAGCAATCCTTCTGTCTCAGCCTCTGAGTAGCTGGGACTACAGGCATGCGCCACCATGCCCGGCTAATTTTTTCTATGTATTTTTAGTTGTCCAATTAATTTCTTTCTATTTTTAGTAGAGACGGGGTCTCGCTCTTGCTCAGGCTGGTTTCGAACTCCTGAGCTCAAACAATCCACCCGCCTCGGCCTCCCAGAGAGCTAGGATTACAGGCGTGAGCCACCGCGCCCGGCCTATATTAAATTTTAAAAATTAAAAGAATAAAAATAAACCTATAGCTATGCTCATTTCAAGGAAATTAAGTGCCAGATTAAGAGTCCAGGCTGTGAACAGGCTCTGGAGTTTGAGTCTCAGCTCAGAGCACTCCCCGGCTATGTGGCTCCTGCAGGGTACTCATCTCTCTGCCTCAGTCTCCTCGCCCAGCACAACGGAGATAGTGGTAGTACTTGCCCTGTGGGTGGTTGTCAGTTAAGTGACTTAATATGGTGAAGCAGTCAGAACAGATCATGGCGCTGTATTATGTTAGTTATTACTGTTATTGCGACTATTTTGCACAGAGCTTTTGGTCAGACTGAAGAATGGAAGAAAAAGAGCCTCCTTCCCCATTTTCCTGGCCTGTCCCTAGGGAAAAGAACTGAAAAGCGCACTGGTAAGTCCAGAAGGCAAAATTTTGTCCTCAAAAAGGAGGCATCCTGGATCACACAGGAGCAGCTGAGTCAGTGAGGCAGACTCCCTTTCACAGCACACACACCCCTGCGGGAGCAAGCCTAGGGGCTTTGAAGATCATTTCTAGGTGTGGTTCCAGACAAATACCAGTTTTGTAGAGTCAGCCTTAAGCCAAAAGTAGTGTAGGCCCGGTTTATTTTATGCTTCCTTAGGGAATTACACAGTTAAAAAATGAAAACAGCTTTCCCTTGAAGGAATCCCTTTAGGCTGTTAGCAGATAAGGACAAGAGATCTTAGCCCTGTCTGGGACATTTGCATTTTAATAGGTAACTTTTGAAGCCCTAATCTTTCAGGACCCTGGCTAAATAGTACTGTGACCGGTGTGTTTGCAGAGGGTGAGGGTGAGTTTGTCGGGGGAGACTGGGGAGAGGGGAAGGGGGAGGGAGTCATTCTGAACCTTTCCAGTCATACTCAATGTGTGTGTGAGCACCTGCTGAAGCCTTTAGGAAAAGTGGGAGTGAGAGAGAGCATGTGTGTGTGTGTGTGTGTGTGTGTGTGTGTGTGTGTGTGTGTGAACACGCACGCACACATGCGATGAGAGGTTTCTTATTTCAGTGATGGGTATACAGGAGACATTTTTAGCAAGAGCAAGCAACCAAACTCCCTACAGTACCCAGGGCAGCCTTGCATACTAAAGAATTGCCCTGCTTCTGCCCATCTACTGAATGCCTAGCCAGATATTTTGTAATTATTTGAGCCTTGAACATGACTGACAAACGCAAAAATATCTTTCGCACTTTTCATATATACTGGATTTTACAGGAAAGAAACTGCCATGTATTAACATATTGAGGAAAGGTTATTCTTTGCTTTTCCCTGTTTCAGAAAATGGGATCACCTACGGCTACACTTTTCCTGACCATTGTGTCACCAATACTGCACCCTCACATGAGACTGTTTTAGTAACACTCGCACTCATCATGGACGTATCTTATTATTATGAAGTGATTTCATTTTACTTTTTTACATTAAAATTTTACTGATTTAAAATATATATGTGTGTGTAGGTAGCAGAGGCGGATCCAGTTTCAGGGACTGGAAACTTACATAATTTAAAGGGTCTTCCTTAAAAAATTGAATAGAAAATTATTAATACAACATTAGGTATTAGAATGACTAATAATTTAGAAAGAAATAAACCACAAAATATTACAAAGTATAAAAGCTGACAAACAACATTACATTATAAAATTTAGAAAAAAAACAATGAATTTGCTGCTAGACACTTCACTATAATACTTTTCCTACATATCTTTGCTACATACCATTTGATCTCCTCTTCATCAGATGGTGATATTGTAATATCATTTTTTATAGAAAAACTAGGAATATAATTCATTCTTTCCTCTAGCAATGTTGATCAGTATTTATTTTCTATTTTTGGTGTCTGGGATGCATTTCACACAATTTCATGCAGTTTTACTGTTCGTAGTACCACTACAGATTTGGCCTTAAAAACACAGTAATTCTGATAAATACAAAGTGTTTGATTCCCACCACAAATGGCAAAAACACTGTGGTGTGTTTATAGCTTTGTATTCTGGGTTATTGTGTATATTCCTGATAGGAAAGAATTTCCATTTTCATTAGACATGGAAACAAACCATATCCTCTGCTAACAACTTTACACACATCTGATACTTGAAAAAAAAAATTTTGACAAAATTAGCTTCTGACTCCAGATATCTTAACCTAGGCTTTCCTTCACTGCCTACAAATTTTCAGTGCCAAGCACTGGAGGATGCATTCATACTGAACATGACCTTTGGCCCTTCACCTTTGTATTATGAAGCCAGGAGAGCCAGCTGTTTGGCGGAGTTTTTCTGAAATCCATGCCTGCCCCAGGATGGCCTGCAGGATCTTACTATACCTGGAAGCAACTGTGAGCCACATATATCTATTATACTAAACCAACACTAAACTGATCCTCAACTAAACTATCCTCAACTGACATTCTCCTTAGCAGAATCCCAAAAACTGCCTGCAGCTACTCTCATGCCACCAATAGGAAAGAAAGGATGAGTGAAGTGGGGGAGAAGGGGACTGAGTGAGAAAAGACATTTGTCTCATCCAAATGTGGTTAAAATGTCCTATTTTTGCAAATTTTACAAAAATATATGACTTCTTCCAGGGTCTTGAAGGAGTCTATGCATGTGAGTAGTTGTGAAACTCAACTTTCATCAGCCTTACTTCATCTCTGCTGAGTCGGTTCATAATCTATGGATTTCCTATCGGGACAGCAGAGAGTGTGATAATATGTGTGCTATCAAATGAGATCTAACAGGGTGGAAAACCACTGGTCTAGATTAGGGAAAAGTGCCATAGGAAAGTGGAATAGGGGGGCTCTGAACATAGGCAGTTCCCAGTGATGGTCATCACAACATTTCCTTTTCCTCCTCCAAAACAGACAACACGTGCAGATTACTGTAGATGTTCAAGAAAATGAATGAATATTGAGTGTCTGTGATTTGAACACTGGATTGAGTATCAGAAATAGATGCAATGTAGGAAAATTCAGGACATTCTGGTGGTCATTCCTGTAGGCCAGTATTTCTCATAATCAGGGATTTGCAAATTTTTTAATGAGAAAATATAAATATGTGCATTTGTCATT
>NW_012153507.1:6461596-6462634 GCF_000956105.1 Propithecus coquereli
TTAAAGAGCACTAGAGAACGCTGGACAACTATTCATCTCCAATTATGTATTTTTTGTGGGAACCACCAATCTTGTCTTTGCATTTGTGCTTAGGGAAATCAGCACCTAGGACATACTCTTTAATTAATTTCTATGGTAATTAACATTTTCTTTTCTGACTGATGGCCTGCCAATCCTTTTGAGAATATGCAAAATATAGGAAATATATGGCCTTCTAATCCTCTTTCTACTATTTTAATCACAAGATATTTAACTATAAATTTAATTAACTAGAAATACATACAATCAAGTCAGCAAGTTGAAAAGGAAGCTGAAATTCCTTGTGCCATGAAATTCTTATCTGTACAGACCCTTCACCCCAGTCACATGGCTGAAGAAGATGAAGTCTTCTTTGCCCTGACTTTTACAACGTCTTTTTTGTGAACAAAAGCTAGTCCTTCAGAACCCACAAGCAATTTCTTTAATTGTGCATCATTCTTTCCTCTTCTGGGCACTATCATTTGCCCCTATTTCTAGAGCTTTTGTTTTTTCTGCTTAGGGAATTATTTATACAATTCCTTTAGTTTGCAGGTACTGCCTCCTTCCCCAATGGCATATTTCTGCTATCTCACATTTCTATTAATTATAAGACACAGACTTGCTGGATTATGACTATTTATATTCATGTATCATTAACAAGTCAAAAGTGAATGTTTTTTTCCACTGGATGTAATAGAATGCACACCAGACTCAGAATTAGAGAACCAGATTTAAATTTCAATTCCACTCATTCCTAGCTTGCACCCCTGACCTAATTGATGAAAGAAACATCTTCTGCACAAAATAATTTCATTGAATAAATGTAGAAGAAACGACATGACAAGAAAGCACTGTTTTGAGACCCTAATAAAAAAGTTGATTTAGACAAAGGTTATCAATAGATTAAATGATAAAAGTTTGATAGGATCAATTTGAATGGAGGATGAGGCTGTCAACATCTGAAACACTGATCAATGAGCTTTTCTGTGTGTGTATTTAAATTTTATTTTATTTTTTAAT
>NW_012153507.1:6462684-6466387 GCF_000956105.1 Propithecus coquereli
TAATTTTCCAGAATGAACAATCTAAGCTTGAAGTTTATTAATAACATTCTGCACAGCATACTTTTTGAAATAGGCAATCCCTGAATTTGAATTATTATGATCAAATAAAAAAATGGCTTAAATATAAATACAGACCTACTACTTAATCTTTCTGCCATTAAACCCAACACAAAAATTTATTTTCAGCACAAGAGCGTTAGTCATCATATATATTCATTTCTTTACTTGCTCAACAAGTATTTATGTGCCAGGCACTCTGTTATTTGCTGGCCATACAAGAGAAATAGGTAGACAATGATCTTTTCCCTTGGACAGTAAACTTTCTGTTGAAGGAGACAGACATAGACAAGCAAACAAATAGAATAGTAACGGCTTTTGACAAAAGTTTGCGAAAAGTAAATAGTGTTGCTCCATGCAGGTACAAGGGTAATCCATTTTAGATAGGATGGTTAAGGAAGGGCTTTCAATGAAAATGATATTTCAACAGAGATTTAAAGCATGAAAGCTGGGACAAGAATATTTCAAGCAGTGGGAAGGTCAAAGTCCTCATAACAAGAAAGACTTCTAGAAATTAAGAGAAGAAAAGTATAACTGAAGCATAGTGAGCAAGAGAGATAGGGCATAAAGTGAGACTGAAGATGTATATGGGGGCTAGAGCATGAGGGCCTGGAAGAGCATGGTAAAGTGTTGGATTTATTTGAAGGGTAAGGAAAAGCCATCAAACTGTTTCAAGCAGGGAATACACCGTGTGCATCTGTGTGTGTATATCCACACAAATGTCTGTCACCATGCTTAAAACAGTTTGAAGCCCGTTCATGTATGTCCTAGTCCATTTTCTGTTGCTATAACTGAATACCTGGGACTATATAATTTATAAAGAAAAGAAATTTATTTCTTATAGTTCTGGAGGCTGGGAAGCCCAAAGTCAAGGGACCATATCTTAGGAGAGACTTCCTGCTGGTGGATACCCTCTCCAGAGTCCCAAGGCTGCACAGGGCATCACATAGTGAGAGACACTGAACATGATAACTCAAGTCTCTCTTTCTCTTCTTATAAAGCCACCCGTCCCACTCTCACAATAACCCATTAATCCACTAACCCATGAATGAATTAATCCACTTATGAGGCCAGAGCCCTCTTGACCAAATCATCTCTTAAAGGCCCCACCTCTCAATACTGCCACATTGGGGATTAAGTTTCAACATGAGTTTTGGAGGGGACAAACATTCAAACCATGTCTATGTATATTATACACATGTATATGTATATTATATGTGCACATACACACACACACATAAATCCGCAGTCATGAGGGATATAGATTTTTTGACTAGATATTGGCAGGTGGTTAGGAGACAATAAGGTATGATGATAAACTGGCCTAGAGAGGTGCCAGTGAAGATAAAGAAAAGTCAATGGGTTTAAGGTCTATATTGGGGATGGTACTAATAGGACTTACTGACAGATTGGAAGGCAAGGAAAGCATAAAAATTGTTCCAAATTTCTAGCTTTAATAACTGGGTAAATGGTGATACCACTTATTACATGGTGAAGATGGAGGAAGTACCAGATTTAGGGAAAGTACCAGACTTGAGGAGGAAAACCACGTGTCCAGTTTGGAGATGTTTTAGTTGAAAGCGTCTTTATTATATCTAAATATCTGTGCTAAATAGGCAGCTCCAAAAGTTGGGAGACCAGAAGATCACCACCCTTCCCCTCCCAGCACCACCAAGCCACTGGAGCCACAAACCTGTTCTATGCTCGGAGGCAGGTGGAGGCGTAGTGGATACTGGAGACGGGAGAGAATTTTTAGTAGAATTTAAAATTAACTTTTGAAAAGAAGAGTATTATGTTTAACAACTCCAATGAGAGTTTTTAGTAATATAAAATGATTGAAAGGCTATGGAATTGGTCTAAGAAGTCATTAAGGGAACCTACGGCCCAAGAAGAATGGGACCACAGTAGTAGTAGTTACTTGAAAAATTGATGATTTCATGTTTATACCTCACAAGTTGAGACTCCTTTCAAAACAGCTGTGTGTATGAAATGGAAAGGTTGGACTACATGTGTGCTAAGGTCCTCGGCAGGTCCAACATCTAAGCATTTTCTGGCAATTAGGATTGTAGGCGTTCAAGAAGATAACGGCTCAGTTACTTGAACGATTTGGCCCTGAGGTGGTTCCCAAAGAGCAGTGACTCCTGCTGCCCAGTTGAGGAGTCCTTCATTCTCCCATCTGGCCTGCCAGGTTGACAGTTCAGGATATACAGTAACCTTGCCTTCTGTGCCTCTGACTCAAAGCTGGCAGAGATGAAAAGAAAAGGCAGCAGGAGGTGATAGATTTGAAAGTGGAAGTCAAAGAAAGAAAGGAACTGAAAGTAGAGTAGTGAAAGTAGGAGTGATGGTAACCATGGGACATTTGTTAGAAGTGACTTGGGGGAGACATGTTATTTCAGTTTCCTAATCAGTTTTATCATAAATCCTAAAGTATAGATAAATCTTAAAATAGGAAAGACTCTTAGATATAAACAATTTAACTTCCTTCATTTTCGAGATTGAGAAACCTAACCCCACAGAATGGTTTATGTGCATTATATATATGAGCAATTAATCAGTGGGAAGTGCAGAATTCAATTATGCAGCTCCCGTCATTGTTGTTGCTGTTATTGTTGCTGTTGTGGATGATGCCGACACTATGGTTGAAGACTTAGGACTTAGGAAAGGATGAGAGATCGAGTGCTTTTAAGGACTATATAGTCCAATGTGGGGAGAAAGACAATAAAGAGTGAACACATGACTGAACAAAACATACCAGATAGTAACATGCAAGGAAGTAAATTAGAGTGACGTGATAAAAGATGAGTGGGTGGCTAATTTAAATTTTTAGGTTACATTGAAATGGTAACAGTACAGTAGAAGCTGTCTTGCCAACCCCAAGTTCACTGAATCAGCAAACTAAAGGACAATCACCAACCTCTCTGCAGAAGAGACTGACAAATGTACACTACATGCTAAATGACCTCATCTGGTAAGCTCCCTTCTAGTAGAAATGCTGGGATATAGTAGTGTCACAAAAACAAGGCTAAAGCTAGTTTCAAGAGGAAGAATGATTAACAGTGTTTAATGTGCCACTTATGAAGTAGGAAAAGAACCAAAAACAGCCCAATGGATCTGGTAACTAGAAAATTCTTGTTGTAGTCCCCATGAACCAGGGTCTGTGTGTCCACCATGCAAGCCCCGGATCTCCATGGTAAACTCACTAGAGATGACCAGTGTCTGAGACATTAGGTAAACTCACAAAATAATTCGGGATGCTAACACATTCATTTTTAATGGTAAATGTACCAGACCAGTCATTTCCATATGGCTTTTGCTTTCTGGTGGATGTAAGCAATTAGCATATCAAAATGCATGCCAGAAGTTTGCTTATTGTTTCTGTACTACCCATTCTTACCGTATCATAACATGCATCACAATACATGAAAACTGCATCACTTCTTGTCTGGTTCCTTGTCACATGCTTATTGAAGTCAATGACAATATGTGTTTGATTCATTGCTCTTTACCTGGTGCTTAGTGTAGTAGAGGGCATGTTAGATCTTTAATAAATATTTATTAGAGCAGTAGCTAAGCAATTATCTCATTGATTATTCTACCAAGATGTTGCAGCCTCATAAATCATCCTTCCCTTCCTTAGGCAAGTTTT
>NW_012153507.1:6468537-6483711 GCF_000956105.1 Propithecus coquereli
ACCGTAAATGCAAATGTGTGTGTAAACATATACACATATATAAATTCATAGAAGAAAGATTAGAAAATTATTCATCAAAATGTTAAAGGTGTTGATTTCTAAGTTGGGAATCACATGTTATCTTATTTTTCCTTTTCTCTATTTTCTATAATGAACATGCACTACTTTTTTAATCAGAAAAAAATAGGGTTATTTCAGAAAGAAAATTCTTAGTCTAGGTTGAAGATCCTTTTGGTAATCCCCTTTTACCCATAGCTGTCATAGCTCCTGAAACGTTTCCCGTGAGTACAGAGACTGTCTTGACAGAGAGAGTCCTGCTGAGCCAGAAACTAAACTCACTGGAGGTCCACTGCTGTTTCATTCCCTCCAGGAAGAGCAGAGAATGAACCAAAGGCAGCACAAAAAAGGGCTCCAACTGTCTTCTGCCCTTTCCAAGCATAGGTGATGGATGTCGCTAAATGGGAGATGTACATCAGAGAGATTTACGGAAATTGGCTATAAGGTGAAGCTGGGCAGGAGAAGCTCTGGCCCCTATAACATTCTGCTTGCCCTGATCTTATTTATTTAAATAAGTTTCAGGAAGCTAGCTGCTTTCTAATGCTGAGAAACTAAAATTTAGGATCTTCCCTTTGTAAGCTTACCCAGTATTCATGTGATTTACTTGACTAAAACTCAACACAGTAATACTGAGCTTTGCTGAAACCCCAGCAAACCCCAAAAGTCAGTAAACAAATGAAAGCATCTCCATTTCCTGTGACTGAAGTTCCTAATGAAGCCTTTGAGACCAGCTCTCAGGTTCTGTCTTCCTTAACTCTTGGTACCCTGGAGGAATTCTCAAAGGGATGTCCCAGGAGACTTGGGACAAAGGGATTTGCTCCTCCTTGGGGAAAATAAATATCCAGAGCTCCTGAAATCTGCAGTTTAAGAGACTGTATTTTGTTCCTGGACCACTTCCCAGGACAAAAGAAACAATGTCCCTCCCTTCAAGGAACACCGCAATAATTTGAGATTCTTCTTGATACTAGAGAGTGCTAGATTTTCCTCACTTTGTGGTTTTAGCGTCCCTGGTAAATGCCTCTTGAACACAAGGTTTTTTCACCTGCTTCCTCTGAAAAGACTCAGTTTCTTTAATGCCTTTTAAAGATCACTATCTGGAAAATGTCTCCTTCTTCCTATTACCAAGGTCAGAAGCAGTGAGTGGCTACTGGATTTTAGGATAATTGAAAATGGAATACAATGCGCATTTTTCAAAATCTTACTATTTTCTCTCTATGGTTTCCAGTATGTGGTTGGTCATATTGAATCTCATGTCCATTAATATTATATTTCTTTATGCTTGTCTTGCTGTGATAATGGATTGAAAGACATGAAATTTAGCAGAGACATAATAATGGTCTTCAAATATTTGAAATACTATCATGTTGAAGAGGAAGGTGGAGTGATGTGGGGGGAGTAAGTTGCAGGAGATAGATCTCGAGTCAATAGAAAGCAACATTTTTCTAAGAATTAAAATCAATCAAAAATAGAATTGATGATAGTACATCTATAAGAATCCATATAATGAAATAGTATACACCATTGGAAATATAAAAAATGAGAGAGCTACATTACTGTTATGGAAAATGTTCAAAATATAATATTAAATGAAAAAAACTAGTAGTGAATTGGTATGTGCAGTCTGATTCCATTTATTTAAAATTGAAATGATACAAAATTATGCATGATTGTACACAGAAAATTTCTGGACAAAAATAAAGAACAACAACAAACTACGAATCGTGTTTACCTCTAGACAAGAAATGTAGAGAAGGAGAAAACTAACTTTTCAATTTATGTCTTTCTGTACATATGGCTTTTCCCCCCATGAGCATTATTATAATTTTAAAAGATGAGCTTTATTTATTTATTTTTTTAGTGAAGTTAGTATCGTACCAAAAAAAAAAAAAAAGAGGTTATGCTAATTTATAAGATAATGAATTTCAGTCACTGGAAGCACTGAAACAAAAGTTGAGGGACTTTTCATAAGGAATACTGGGCTTGTAAAATTATTTCTTAATTCTAAGGTCCTAGGATTCAGTTATAGTTAAAGGATTTAAAAACTACCAAGCACGTGAGCTTTTCCAGCTTGCCTGCAATGGAAAGACTTGAACAATGAAATGAATAAGATTAACTTCTTACCCAGAATTGGTTGTCAGGTCTAAGCAGAAAATTATTTCTCTGAAAGGAAATTTTTTGAATTTTTTAAGGGGTGGAGAGATTTTTGGGGCTAAAGATAAGAATAAGGCTAATCCAAGAAATAGAAAGTGATGTAAAATGTTGCTTTTCTCAGTGACAAGGATCCCACAGAAGGAAGTGGACATTTTATTTCAGCTATCATGATCCTACTAATCTAGTGTTATCACTCATGGGGGCCTTTGACATCTTGATGAGGCATCATTTTCCTGAGGGGATGATGAGAGGGGACATGGAATGGCAGGAATGCACAAGCTCGATGCAATCTTCTCTTCTATAACCTAACTTATTTATGTTTTTCATTCTCCTTAGCGTAGGTAGGATTGACTTTCAAGTTATATAAACATTTGAGTTTCACCTTGTTCAGTAATACATTGTAAATCTCAGTTACATAGGAGTCATTAAGGACTAGCCCATCTCCCCATCTCCACATCTCCAAGGAAAATTAACACATATTTTGCATTATATTTTTCTCAATATTTTAAAACTATTTTATATTTTTCTGTTCATCAAAATCTTTAATTAAGAAAATTCCATAATCTGCCTTCATTCAAGTAATTGCATCCCACTGCAGTAATTAATGGTCAGCATTGATCTTGTCTTATAATATTTGGTTTGTCATATATTTTTGCATTAATTTTAATTTTTTAAAATATTGCATTAAATATTAGATTCATGATATATCAGGATATATGTGTAAAAATTTTTTTTAATATTATTTATAATAGTGAAAATGTTAGCTAGATAGCTAGATAGATACATTCTCTATATGTTACCCAGAAAACTTATTTTTAGCATTTTGGTACATTTAATTTTTCAATGATATGTATGTCATTGTATGTGTTTCCTACCTTTGTTTATTCCTCTCTTCTCCATTTCTTTTTCTTTTTATAAAATCATGGCCTATTCATCAATCACTCAATCTACCTACTTATCTATCATATTTTTTCATATTAGCACTTTTTAGATTTGTAATGGCTGCATAGTTCCCATCAGATGGATTTTTCATAATTACTTTAATTATTCCTTTATTAATTTACATTGTTTCTGATCTTCATTTTTATGAATAATATCATAAAAACTTCTTTGTACATACAACCTGATATATACCTCTGATTATTTCCTTAAAATAAATAATTGGAAATGGAAATATTAAGCCAATGAGAATGGACATAGGTTGTCACTAATATACTAATATTTTATCTATTTATCTAGTTTCAAGTTTTCTCAGTTTTTTCCAGTTTTTCCATTTTTTCCCAATGTATCTCATTCCTAGAGTAAGGAAAATACATTCTTTCATTCCAATAAAAGCAACAAAAAAGTATCTTCTTTCTCATCTATTTTGTGGTCATGATGCTTCTTAGGCAGTTGTGGTGTAGGACAAATCACACTAGCCTTGGAATTAAAAGATTGAATTAATTTGGGCAAATCACCTAACCCTAAATATCTCAGTAAAATGGGGATAATAATAACATATAGGATTGTTACAATATTCAATAATATATGTAAAAACTCTTTATAAACAAAAAGTGCCATAAGAGACTATTTATTATTGTTGTTCTTATTGTACTCTTTTTGAAAATGAAAACTTTTGACCCCTTAATAACTCCCCACATATGGAATAGAGGGAGAGATGTGTGAACTGGATTCCCTAAAGTTTCCCAGTTTGCAATTCTGAAGAAATTAGAAAAGACAGTTTAGTCTAGTAGTGAGGCAGAGTATTTGTGAAAACTCACATCTAAGTAAAAGGTAGAAAATGCATAAAAATACACACCGTCCATGAAAACAAGTTACTGGGTGACACTTAGCAACACTATAGGGAGTTTGGATTGACAGGTTGTATTTAGTCCAAGGAAAACTTTCTAAGGCAGAGGAAACTTGAGTCGAGTATTGAAGAAAGAGAGAACCTGTCTTGATTTAAAAAAATATGGGGGGGACAGTCAGGTTTGAAGCTGTTGAATGACTTGTGAAAACGGTTCATGACAAGTGTAACAGGCAGAAAGTAAACATTTACGTTCCATAAACAGAGAGCATTGTCCTGTTTCAAAGTCCAGAGAGGAGGATCTTTAAGAATATCAAAACTTTGGTTTAAACAAAGTGGAAGTGGTTGAAAAATTTGTTTTAAGTAAACAAAATCTGAAACTGCAATCTAAAAGAAAATTGCTTTCAAATTTAACCCTGCATTTCCTATTCCTTTAGGCTAGTTTTTTCCTAACACCTATGTTCTAACTCACCAGGAAATCTTTTCCAAACTTGCCCCAAGTGTCTTCTTTCCATCCTTTCCCATCTCCATTTATTCTTCCATACCTTTATACTTAAACTGCCTTGTGTGAAATTATTTCCTGATTGTGTTTTTCTATCTACACCTACAGGTAAACAGTAATGCCCATTAACTTGGCATCCATCCAGGAGCAGAATCCTTATCAACTCCTTCTCCTAGGGTTCCCCTGCTCAAAGGATTGCGCACTGACGTGTTCTGACTGATTGACCCAAGTCTCCATACTTTTGATCTGGAATTTATTCGATGAAGAGAGAGAACCACACAGCAGTGAGTGAGTTTGTTTTCCAGGGTTTCTCTAGCTTTCATGAACACAAATTCACCCTCTTTGTCATATTTCTTACCTTGTACCTTTTAACCCTGGCTGTCAATGTCATCATTGTGACAATTATCAGCATTGATCGTCACCTCCACACCCCCATGTACTTCTTTCTTAGTATGCTTTCTACTTCAGAGACTCTGTACACGTTAGTCATTGTACCACGGATGCTCTCCAGCCTCGTAAGTCTAAGCCAACCCATCTCCTTGGCTGGCTGTGCCACCCAGATGTTCTTTTTTATTACTTTGGCCATCAACAACTGCTTCCTGCTCACAGCAATGGGGTATGACCGGTATGTAGCCATCTGCAACCCCTTGAGGTACATAGTCATCATGAACACCAGGGTGTGTGCCCAGCTGGCATGTGGGGCCTGTGGCATTGGGTTGCTTGTGGCCGTAATTCAGATTTCATCTGTGTTCAGGCTGCCTTTTTGTGATAAAGAGGTGGCCCATTATTTCTGTGACATCCGCCCAGTTATGAAACTATCCTGTGCTGATACTACTCTACATGACATAGTTAATTTTATGGTCAGCTCTCTTGTTATTGTAGTACCCATGGCTTTGGTCTTCATCTCCTACATTCTTATCATCTCCACCATCCTCAAGATTGCCTCAGCTGAGGGCCGGAAGAAGGCTTTTGCAACTTGTGCCTCCCACCTCACTGTGGTCATTGTCCACTATGGCTGTGCCTCCATCGCCTACCTCAAGCCCAAGTCAGAAAACACCAGGGATCAGGACCAGCTGATCTCAGTGACCTACACCATTTTTACTCCACTCCTTAATCCTGTTGTGTACACTTTGAGGAACAAGGAGGTCAAAGATGCCCTTAACCGTGCTATTGGCAAAAAACTTCTTGCCTAGGATCTTTGGCAGTTTGACATATAATTTTTCATAGGCTGGGTATTTTTGTAAACTCAAAAAATTTGATCTTATCATTCATCCTCTACCCAGAGAGAGTTGCAAAATTTGGTGGTAATCCTGCATTAAAGAATCAAGAGTCTCCTTTACTTGACTCTTGTTTTTACCATCATTCACCTGTACCTTCTACTAATCTCATAGGTTACCATCCTGGGAATGGTCAGAGGCTGCTCACAGGTAGAAAGCTGGTAGGAAATCATAAGAAAGGGGTAGCTGACTGTTCTCCGTTTGTGGATGGCAGAAAAGTGGACTGCATAATGCCTATTTTGAAGTAATTGGTTGAAAGTTCAACCTAAATTTCAAAGAGGACACAGTTGGTGTATAGGATATATTGGAAACACAGTCAAAACTACCTGTCCTACATGTCATCACTTTCTCCTTTGGGCGGTGACAAAAGCAACAGATCCTGACATTCAGAAGAAATATTATTAGCTTTGAACATTCTCATCTGCCTTGGAGACCCATGAAATTGTTTTCCAGTTTTGTTGAGATTCACATTAGAACTATTCCCTTGGTAAGTCTCGATTACCAGTATGTTCAGTGTTAACAAGCAACATGGTTACATCTAGCCTCTCAATTTCACTGCACTTATATATGCTTTCTGTCGGGGGTAACACATGCTATACTGAATTCACAAGTGTATAGATATCTGAAGATATTTTTTGAAATCAAATTTATTAATACCACCTCCCAACTAACTCTCGTTATCTCAGATCTGGAAATTAACCCATGACTTTCATTCTCCTCTATGTAGAACATAACCTGATATCCATGTCTTGCCTTTACCCTTTTCATTTGGACATTGATGGACTTATTTTCTGTGAATAGTTGGGTACATAGTTTAAACTCTAAGCTTAAACACTTGTCTAAACAAGTGTCTGGGAGTCTCCCAACTCTTATTGTTATTGCCTTCTAAAGGGGAAGATTGTCTTGATTTGTGAGAAAGGTTTAAGATTTTTTAATTATCTGGCCTGGAGAAAAAAGAGGCAGAAATTGCCAGATGTCTTCCAGTCTGTAAAGGGATGATGTTAAAAGAAAAAAAAAATCAATCTGTATCTCTCACCTACCCAAACTGTCCAAGTATCCCCATTGAAAATGCATTGAAAGTGCGTGGGAACTTTCAAACAAAGGACCTGGGAATCCCTAATGATGCAAGAGCCATGAAGGGCTTCATGTTTTTGAAACTTTGCCTTAAAGAACAAAGGATTTGGCTCCTCAAAGCAGCCCCCTCCAAGAGAGTAACATGAGAGTGGATATGAAGAGGAACTCCAGGGCAGTTTCTTTGCCCTCATCTGAGTGTTCCCAGAGGACACCTCTGAATCCTCTTTGGGGTAGGCACAAGGGAAACATTGCCACAACCCTGTTCTTGTGAAGACTCATTTTGAGACTCTCTGTTTGGGGGTCTTGCTCACTCTAGTAGCCTCTCCCATTTTGGAAAGTCTCTCCCAATAGTCACATCAGTTTTACAGATTGCTGAATTTGTATACACAGAACCTCCACAGGGCCTCCCACCCTGTACAGGGTTTTGTAAGATTGGTGACCAATACTGAAAGCAATGTGTTCCCCTGAGTTCCTGTAATTTGATGCAAAAGAAAATTATGGTATGATTCACCCAAAATAATTTTTGTAATAATAAATCATGTATATTAAAGTTCTACCTTGTCTTTTTTTGATGTAGTTTCCACCATCTTAACAGAGCCAGAAAAAGACAATAAAATCAATGCATTTAATTTGAAAGAGTATGTGATTATCACTAAACATAAATCATGCCTAAACAGAATGACACCTAAGCCCACACCTTGGGCTTAGTCACCACATAGCCATTATCTTCATAAGTCAGGTCCTGCCAGTTCAGGATGTTGCCACTGTCACACAAGTCACACATCTCCTTTAGAGGGAGCACATGATCCCACAAGGAAACATCCCATATCTCCCCAACAAAGCATTGATTTACATCAAATTTTCCCCCGAAGGAATCCTGCTCTTGTCCCAGGATAATCTTAGCCTCTGACCCCACAGAGTACCCCTGGCTTACTCCCTTCCTCCCCAGGAGTTTTCCATTCACCCAGAGTTCAGCAATCCCAGAGGCAGACTCCCAGCTTGCGCAGACATGGATTGGGGTGTAAGGAGATGGGGGGGCATTGAAAGTGATCCCAGAATTCCCAATGTACAGCATGTACACTCCCATTTTGTTGACGAAGAGAAGAAGTTCATTGTCCTGGGACAGAATGTTGTAGGAGAAGAGGCTGTAAGGGCGGGCGAGGTCCGTGAAGGCTTTCAGGCATAGCGTGAAGTTCTGCAGCGGCTTCTTCACCTTGGGAATCAAGGACACATAGGCTGTAGCGGATTCTTTAGGAAAAATAAACACCTTCCCTCTCATGTCTGGGGAGAAAAGATAATGTGACAAAAATTTGGTCTACCCTCTTATTTCATTCTCTCTCACTGTGGACTCTAGGTTGCCTCCTGACAGGGTACATACAGCACGTTGGAGTTTATGAAGTGCTCATAACTGCATTATCTCAGTGACATATAAGCAAAATGTCAATATTAAAAGGTGGGCTTTGGTTCACCTGTCCTGTTAGAAAGGTAAATTAACTATGTCCTATATCAGCCCCCAACTCCATTTTTCCTGCAGATTTCATACAGATAAAATAGCAAACACCAGTCACAGAAAATGAAACACAGCTAACACATAGAGTGTAATGGATAAAGCGTGAAGCACCTCATCCTCCCACCACTGATCAGATTCTGAGATTTCTCCCACGGGGCAGACACTTATGGCTGGGATTAGGTATACTTTCAATGGTTCATCTTGAACCTTGGCTTGGCTGTGATGGACCAACACTGTGGTTAGTGCTAAGTCCAAGGAATAGACTAGTGTGCAAACCACACAGCCCAGACCTTTATAGCATCCTTGCTTTCCTCTCTGCCCCCTTTTTGCAGAGGTGCCAATTTAAGGGGTGCCAATTGGTCTTAAATTGTATACCAATTTTCCATTGTTTTTCCCCTGTGGCTGCAATATCAGGATCATGGTATTACTTATCATTGACTTATTTCCTCTTAAGATCCACAAAAGAAGAGGAAGGCTTAATCATTATAAAATCAACTATTATTTTCTTGCTTAGGAAAGCAAATTTAATGAATGCTATGGTCTGGAAAATAATTTAGAGAATAATGGCTAACTGAATCAAGGGAGACATAGTCTAAAAAGCACTGTGAAGTCTTGAATTGAGTTAGTTTTGCTTCATAGCAGGAAATAGAAAAACAGCATGAATTCCTGTTTCCTAGATTCAGGGCTTCCTAAGAAATGCTCACCCTGGACAAAGAGTAGGAACAGAGAACTTAGGGAGAGGAAACTAAGGGAGAGATTACAGACTTTAATAAAGAGAGAAAGAGAGAGAACATCAGTTAATAGAATAGGAACTAGGAGGACAGAAAAGTAAACTATGCATTCATGCCCTGTGATCTAATTATCTCCGTTTGTGATTTGTAACCTTGTCAGTAAACAAACCTAGAGCAAAACAGCGTGCTTAGTCAGAGAGTGAGGTTTTGAATAACTTATTACTGGTGGTAATACCCGTAGAGAAATGGTGTCTCAAAAGTGAGATGAGATTGTCCTTAGTGGCAGTAATAGCAAGGAAAAAGACGGTGCCAAAACATTAAAGATTTTTATGGCTAATTAAAAAAAAAATTTTTATAACAGTTACACATCACAAGTACATATTGCCTTTCACTGATCTCACCCAGTCTTCATAGCAACTCTTTGCTAGGTAGATGTTTTTATCCCCATTGTACAGATAAAGAAACTGAAGATCAGAGTTTAGCAACTTCACAAAGGTAATTCAATTAGGTTGGGAGAAACTGGTTCACTGATTTAAAGTCCAAGCTACTTACAAAATTTCTTATTTTTTCTCATGTTATGGAGACTAAACACTTGAAGGGGATCAGGAAGAAACACCCCAACCCTTGTAACGACTGCTCTTTTTCTAGCAAAAACCACACATCTCTTCTTATTGTCTCAGGTGAGAGGGAACGATGTTTTTATTCAAGAAGCAAAGCCTGTTCTTTCTCTAGTCCTAAGACTTCCTTATGCTAGGCGTATCCTTGTTCATCAGCATCTGTGATGGTTTTAAAAATATGTCCAAAAATAATTCCCCTCCCCTTAGGTGTGGGCTGACTCACTCCTAATGAATAGAATACAGCAGGAGTGAAGTATGTGATTTCTAAGAATAGATTATGAAAAGCCTGTGGCTTCTGTGCTGGGCCCTTTCTCTCCCTGTATCAGATCACTCACTTTTGGAGAAGACAGCTGTCATGTTGTGGGATCCTCTACAGAAAGGCCCTGTGGCAAGGAGCTAAGGGAGGTATGGCCAATAGCCAGTGAGGAACCAACTGAGGCCCTCAATCCAACACCTGTAAGGAGCTGAATCCTGACAGTAATCATGTAAGTGAGCTTAGAAGAAGATCCTCTTCTAGCCGGGTCTTCAGAAGAGACTACAGTCCTGACTGAGTGACTTCAACCTCATGAGAGACTCTGGGTCAGAACCATCAGCTAAGCCACTCCCTATTTCTTGATACACAAAAAGTACAAGTCAACAAATGTTTGTGGCTTCAAGCTGCTGAGTTTTGAGGTAGATTGCTGTGCAGGAATAGATAACTTATATACCATCCTTATACACTCATACCTTCCTGAAACAGCAACAGCAGCAGCAACAACACAACAATAAAATGTGGTATACTCTAGTTCCCCTGAAACTTGGAGAAAACTTCCAAATTAGGCTCAAAACCCACCTGAATTAGGTGTCACACCTCCTGCGACAGTGGTAAGGAGTAGGACACCCAGAAGAATCTTCTCCATCGTGCTCTCCTTGGGACTTCTGGAGTAGTGACAAGGAAAGCCGCAGTTGTCACAATGGAGAGATGCTGGCTGTTTGGATTCTTATATTGTGCTCTTAGGGGCAAAGCCTTTGTTCAACCAATAGAAAAAAAGTTGCGAATGGTAAATATTAACTGAACCAGGAAGTAGTTTAAAAACTAATTTGTTTACTTTTCAATCTATTGTTTGTGTTATTGAGTTTTTTCCTTCTCTTTTAATTGTTCTATTTCCTGCTGAGCTGTCCTGTTCAGGTCCTCTCTTACCTTTCCAAGGAAAGAGGCTCTATTTCGTTCTGAAGGGAAATTTTATTACCTTATCTATATAAGGACATTGTGGCAGTCTAATGTCAGGACTATAAAATGAGCCTACTTGTAGATCTGCCTGAGGAAGCATTCTCCATTAAAGGAGCTCAGGATATTTCACCCCAAAATATGACTCTGGTATAAAGAGTATTTTGAATTAAAGTCCCATAGAGATCAATAGACGTTGGAAGGAGCGTTCTCTCTTTCTGCAAAAAAAACAGAAGGACCCGTCATAAAGAACAATTGACTTCCCTTCCCCTCCATGTTATCTCAATATATTACAGGGAAGAAGATCAAGAATGCAACCAGACCTGGCCCAAATAATTGTAAAGATAATATCTGTCTCTCAGGTTAATTTAATTTCCAAAGATAATCATTTACAAGGCATTCTTTTCCCCCCATCCATTCATTCTCTTAAATATTATATCTATCCATCCTCCCTAATAACTATTTATTGCTTCTAGAAAGAATTACCTATATCCTCATCTCCCCTTCCCCTCTAAAGTGAGGGTATGCAAATTTCTGGACCCCACTGAGACATTGGATAATCACTCTGTGATTATCCCCATGTTCACAGTAAATAAATCTCTTTCTCTTATTAATCTGCCTTGTGTGTTGATCTTTCAGTGAAACTTCTGGGGCAATGGGGAAATTTTCCCTCACTCCCACATTCTCTTTATTTTTTAATTTTTCTATTTAAACATATTACGGGGGTATAAATGTTTTGGTTAGGTGTATTGCCCTTGCCCCATCCGAGTCAGAGCTTTAAGCCTGTCCATCCCTCAGATGGTGCACACCGCACCCATTAAGTGTGTATATACCCATCCCCTCCTCCCCGCTCCCATCTGCCCAACCCCCAGTGAATGTTATTACTACAGGTGCACTTAAGTATTGATCGGTAAATACCAATTTGATGGTGACACATTCTCTTTTAGTGTTTCACTATGACTCTTCTTGCAAACTATGCTTTGCTTTTATTAACCCTTAATGTTTTTCCAGCAGGTCAGGCATGGACCAGCATCCCTTTGCACCAGTCTTTCAAATCCTGGCCCCATTAACTAATCAATCAAATTGCTGATTATGCAAACATCTAGATCATGCAAAGGACCTGGACTCATTCTTGTTTCTGCAGACGTGAGTGCCTGGTGGAACCAATCCAGAAGATGGATGTGTGACAAGATGTGGCATCCACAACCAGAGAAAAAACACCCTGCTGCTTCTCCTGTTGGTGAGTCAGTTGGACACAGAAAAACCTCTGTGGAAGCTTAAGAACTGCCTTTTGCTTGGGTAAAGTTACTAGAAAGAAAATTTGTATCTTTAATTGGTGACATATTAGGGGAATACTGCAATCAAACCCTATGGTTCGATTCCACAGATGACGTTCTTGCACTTCTTAGATAATGCTGACAGTAACCCTCATGATGTCAACATTTGTCAATTCACCAGATGTTATGGATGGCTCACAAGCCAGGCCTGTGCAACTTAGGGTAGCTGACTTGTTCCCATTGTTAAGTTGTCACACGCTAAAGATTATATCTGGATAGACCAAAAGTCTGGACTGACCTGGTTACGTGACAAAACGAAGCCCTATAACTGCCAGAACCAAACAAAATATCAAATATTATAGCAAATATTTATATCAAATATTTCACAACCTGTTCTGTTTCCACAAAATGGCAGGGTCCCACGGAGACAGGAGACGTGCAAGTCCCAATGAGGAAGAAAAGACACAGAAAACTCCAGGCTGGGAGGTCATGGGTTGCAACTTGATCCTATCTGTAAATAACGCTGGTCTTTCTATCATGTGTGGCAATAAAGTATACAAGTGGTTCCCACCTGGATGGTCAAGACAATGTGGACTTGGTAATCTGACACCTTCTGTTGCCAGGTACTCTACTTTAAATGCCAGCCAAATCACAAATTTGGGTTCTTTTTGTCATAAAGTGATACTACACAAATGTACAAGGTGGAATTTTATTTAAAAAAAAATTAAAAACTTGTGTTTCACAATCCTAAATTCTTTTTCATGCTCAGGACTCTTTTCCCAGCATTCGGAACTCATGAGATTGAAAAGGCAGTTTTAACTCTTTCCATGATAATAGAACAAGAGTTCAACATCACCTTGCAAGCAGTTGGAGCACTTCAGTTAGAAGTCAACCGCCTAGCTTTGGTTGTATATATTTTAAAACTTCTGCCTCCTGGATGCCCTGATGCCCCAAAAGGGAGGAGCTTGTGCAATTATTGGTCAAAAATGCTACTCCTATGCAAAATGCTCAGGCAAATAGAGACTGATCTACACCACTGAAAAGACAAGATAAATATTCTCCATCAGATTAATGAAGTCAAACCAGTCTATTGGTCTGACTATTCCCAGGAATGGAAGAGTGGCTTAATGGGGTATGGGGAAATGTGCTTAGATCTGTTCTTTTGTGCTTATTTATTCTATTCAAATCTACGTTCTTCTTTTCCTTTTCAGATCTTTTGCTACTTGACTATTAACTCAATCTCTCTCCCCATGGCCACTGACTCAGTTTTTAAATGTGTGAAACATCTAGGGAAGTTCCAGACAGGGGTAATGAAGGGGCTC
The DNA here is from genome assembly GCF_000956105.1 of Propithecus coquereli. Lineage (NCBI taxonomy): Eukaryota > Metazoa > Chordata > Mammalia > Primates > Indriidae > Propithecus > Propithecus coquereli. Next base: position 6,482,049 of record NW_012153507.1, read on the forward strand.
AGAAAATTATACCCCCAAATATGACTTCTTGATATAAAGAGTATTTTAAACTTAAGACCCCTAGAGATCAATAGATGTTCGAAGGAGATTTCCCTCTATCTGCATAAAACCGGGAGTACCCGTGGAAAAGAATAATCAAATTCCCTTCCCCTCCATGTTATCTCAATATATTATAGGAAAGAAGATGAAGAATGGTACAATGAACACTATCTGGGTGATGGGCACACTTACAACCATGACTCAAGCATTTTAAAAGTGATTCGTGGAACCAAAAATATTTGTACCCCCAATATATTAATTTGAAATAAAAACAAAAGAATGCAACTGGACCTGACCCAAAATCATTTTAATGATAATACCTGTCTCTCAGGTTAATTTAATTTGCAAAGAGAATCATTTACAAGTCAATCTGCTTCCCCCATTTATTTACTCTCCCAAGTATCTATCCATTCTCCCTAATAACCATTTATTGCCCCTAAGCTGAAGTACCTATATTACTCATTTCCCATTCCCCTCTAAAATGAGGGTAATATAAATTTCTGGACCCCATTGGGATATTGAGTGATCACTCTGTGATTCTCCCTATGGCACAGTAAATAAATCTCTTTGTCCTATTAATCTGCCTTATTGTGAGTTGATCTTTCAGCAAACCTTCCAGTGTGAAGGGGAAATTTCTCGTCATCACCACAGTGTGGGATAGTCAGCGGAATTTTCAAAGCCACTCTGCTCTTTTGCAAGCTGCAGTGAAGAGAATCTGGACCCTGACCAGCTGATGACATGGTAAGATACCTTACATACCAGTCAGATTCCTGACTTTCCTCTGTCTGTCCGTGGGCTCTGGTTAAGCAGACAGTAAAATTATTATCTATTTTGACTTTCCAATTTTAAGTTTAGTGAGAAAAAATATTTTCATTAGTGTCTAGTCTTGGTATAGTGACTCTGGTTTTATTTATTTACATATTTATTTATTTGGTACTTTGTGCTATGACTCTTTATGTTGTCTGATCCCTCTCCTCTCAGAAATAACCTTTTGTTGTTGCTTTTCTTTGTCATTGTCTTTCTGTGTCCTTCTGTCATAAAGAGGGTTACCATAGGGTAGAACGTGTCCCATACAAGCACCCGTGTAAGCCCACTGTTCGAGCCAGCCCTGCAGGCTTGCCAGTCATATGATTCTGACTAAACCAGCATCTATTAAAGATAAATTTTGCTGTGTAGGTCCCTGAAAAAAAAAAAAGTATGATATTCCCCTCTCATCCTGTTACATGTCCCTGAGCTTGTCTTGTGAATGAGGGGGAATTTTCACCTCAGTTTCCACCATCCAGAAGGTGTGCTTTTTAGGAACACAAGAGGTGGCCCATCTGAAAAGATTGGGGGTCTGAGATATGTAAGATTCTAAGCGGCACATTCTTTGTACTGAATGTGTCAAGCTGCAGGAGAGTTTTTGTCTTAAAAGGTCCTAGCTTCTTTGTCTCTCTTAAGTCTGTTTCTGTGGGTGAATTTTGGGGAATCATGGGAACTGCCAAACTGCTCTCCGTGCCTTCTGCATGCCAAACCTGAAAAATTACCAGCTGGGCTTTCTCTGAAGAAGTGTATTGGACTGAGTCACTTTTGGAATAAATATACCATTGAGAATTCTAATTATTAATGGCCAAAAGATGGATCC
>NW_012153507.1:6484102-6486822 GCF_000956105.1 Propithecus coquereli
AAAAAAAAAAAAAAAGGCCAGTTCACTTTGTAGCCTACTGGTTAAAGTTCTATGCTTTGACCTCGACAGCCTAGCTTTGATTCCCAGGCAGGTAATGCTTGTTCTGGTTTGATATTTATGAAACTTTCACCATTTATTGATTCTTTTTCCTTCCATGCACAGCTTTTGATTTCCTGTATTCTGTGGGGGCACATGGAGCTTTTAAACATTTATGTATAAACAGTCAGCTGCAAAGCTGGGGCCCTAGAAAATATGGCCGGACAAAAAAATGTGGGTTCAACCTCATTTATGGCTATTGAGACTTTCTTTGAGCTGTTTTTGTGGCTGTTTGGATCTCATAAAAACTGTTCTCCACATATTTGGAGACACCTCTTGCTTCCTTGATTAAGTTATAACCTTGGTTAAGGCTTATTGGTTTCACTTAAAAGGACACTTTAATTAAAAAGTTCAAAAGCAAAAACGTCAGCTGTTTGTCTCAGCTAAAGTCTGCTCCATTCATCGTCACTTCTCCCTACTCCTTCCTTTTCACCAATCATGACGTTTTGACCAATCAAAGTTAGCCAACTGCTCAAACTGTGTTTAAGTGTAACAAACACTGAGCTGTATCCAATCCAGTTGTTTCTAAACCTCACTTCTATTTTCTGAACATCATTTTCTCTTTTCTGTCCGTGAATCCTCTTCAACGGCATGGCAATGTTGAAGTCTTCGTTCTGGTTCAGCTGCCCAATTTGTGAATCACTCTTTGCTCAACTAAACTTTGTTAAATTTAATGTGTCTATGGATTCCAAAATAGAGCTCCCAGAGACCCCTAGGGGCACTGAGAGTCCAAGCCAGTTACTCACTGGGCACATTGTGTCCATTGCTCTCTGACCGCAACTGGGACTCATGAGTAAGTTCTGTCTCAGATTCCAAAGCTCTGCAGATTTGTGTTTTTCATTCTCTGAGTTTGAGCAAATTTTTGATCCTAAATGGGTTTGGAAGTAATGACAGGAACTAAACTAGATTATAGACCCCATAATTAATTAGCTTATATCCAATTAGAGGCCTGAAATTTCTGATTGGGCCAGGCAAAAACTGACAGTAAATGGCAATACTACAGGGGATATGAATTCCAGCTTTCAGGAATTCACAGAGATTTCTATGTTCTATCCCTTTGTTCCTTTTCCTTGTGTGCTTGGGTAAGGAAAAAATCATTGCCTAAGTTGATCATGGAAATCTGAGAGCCAAAGCCAAGATTCAAAGTAAAAATAGTATCCTTAATTTCTGAAGAACTGAGTACTCTATACTTTCTGGCTACGCCTACCTGTACATGTATAAATATTAGGCCCTGGAAGCAGCAAATGCTTACAGAAATGGCAAAATCTTACTATAGGCAAAGTCTTGCATAGTTGATAATTGCTTAAAACAATAAAATAGGTAATTAAAAGATTGATTGTCTGAATAAAAGAAAATAATAATATTTAAGAGCCAGCAAATAAAAAATATTTGTAAGAGCTATCAGATTTGCTTCTGTCTGTATGTCTATATGTCTATGTTTCTGTATATGTCATGTGTATGTGATATTTCACTATCAAAATATGTAAAAGAGCTCTAATTAATTAATTAGCTTAAGAAATAAGTACTTAAATCAAATATTTTATCAGGAAGTTGGAAACTAACTCAAATGCCTTTTAGTTGATGTAAATTTAATAATACAGTAATGACTTCTCAACTTTCTTTTTGATTCTGTTGCACCCTGATTTACAATTTCTCTTCACATTCATCTTCAGAGGGAGACAATTAACATGGATCCACACATCTCAGAAATGCTGTGAGTATCCTTTAATATCCTCTCAAATTCTCAAAGCTGATTTAGACTCTATAATCTTTACTCAAGGATCCACTCTTGTTCAGTGCGTCGATGATCTTTTGCTCTGTAAACAGGGTGCCCTCTTAGACTCCATCATTCTTTTAAAGACTCTAGCTGAATGAGGCCACAAAACTTCTAGGTCTGAACTCCAGTGGGTACAGACAACTGTTACTTACTTAGGACATAAAATATCTTAAGGCACTCAAAAGCTCACCCCAAAACTCCTTGAGTGAATTTTGTCATAGCGCTCACTAGAGCTTGCACATTGGCAAAAGGAAAAGCTGCCACTATTTACACGGACTTCAAATATGCCTTTTGAGTCTGCCATGAAGTTGGCACAATTTGGAAATCTCATAGTTTCTTAACTTCTGCTGACATTCCTATTGCCAATGGTCCTATAATTGCTGCCCTATTCCAAGCTATTCCCTTTCCTTCTAAGATTGCTATTGTTCATTACTCAGCCCACACTAAGGAAATAAATACTGTATCCCTAGAAAATGATTGAACAGACAAGGCTGCTCAATATGTGGTCAAAGTGGCCCTCCCTATTCTTTTTCCACTCAGTTTTTTACACTGTTCTTATCCCTGTCTGATATTATTGATCATCAGGCTAATGCCCCACAGTGTGAAAAGATAAGTGGATACAAAAGGGTGCTAAACAGTTATCAGACAGATTATATACTGGGCTAAACAGACTCCCTGTGGCCCCTTTTCTTTTAACTTTTTGTCTTGCACTTGTCTCCCATCAGATGGGACATATGTGCAAATGGGGAATAATTAAATATATTAGATAGATTGATAATAGATTGATAGATAGATAGATAGATAGATAGATAGTTGGTACTGCCCTGGGATCTACAAAATCTCTAAC
>NW_012153507.1:6489808-6491033 GCF_000956105.1 Propithecus coquereli
CAGGTATCTATCCATCCTCCCTAGTAACCATTTATTGCCCCTAAGCTAAATTACCTACATCCTTCTTCTCCCACTTCCCTCTAAAATGAGGGTAATATAAATTTGTAGACCCCATTGGGATATCGGGTTATCATCCTGTGATTCTCCCTATGTACATGGTAAATAAATCTTTCTCTTATTTATCTGCCTTATTGTGAGTTGATCTTTCAGGCAAAGGGAATGCTTCCCCTCACCTCCAAACCGTCATGTGTTTAGAGGCTAGGCTATCACCAGTTGAATAAGGGCATTCACTGATTCAGTGGCTGTAGAGTTCAACATAGTTGTGAGGTGGAGATCCCTTGGCTCATGGCAGAATGGAGATCTAGCTCTTGTGGTTTTGATGATGAAGTTGGCAATAAGGGAATTCCTGGTTGTTGAGTATTGAGATGGTGCTCTTCACCTGGAATTAGGCCATCAGATAGGAAATCGGGGACTCAAATATGGTGTCTGTGAAGTTGGACAGACTGAGCTTATCTCAAAATGGCATGCAATAGTTAGTGCTTGGATACTGGAAATAATCTAATTATGTTATGACCTAAATCTGTGATTTATAAGCCTATTTACAAATGCTTTATCCTGGTATTTGTTTCTCTGTATTCAATAAAAATATTTTGCAAGTTTTTTTATTGATTCAACAATTTTTATTTATCACATTATAAAACTTTAAAATCCTAGAACATATTGATCATGTATGTTTTCCTCCACAGCTCAATTTCCTGCACCTATCACTATGAATAAACTTATAATAAAGGCCCTAAAACTATTAATACACAAAGAATGAACAACTTTAAGAATCTTAAACTGTTATATGAGTTAAGGCACTCAGTTGCAAACAACAGAAGCCACTATAGTTAGTTGTAGCTGCCTATTTCTACTTAATTATGCTGTGCAACAAACCACATCAAAACATGATGGTTTTTAAAACAATAAACATTTGTTTGATTTATGACTGTGGGTTGGTGATTTGGGCTTAGTAATTCTTTTTGTCTTAGCTGGTTAATTAGCAGCAAGTGAGCTCGTATAACAATAATAGCTTATGAATACACAAAGAGTGTGATGCACACCATCCGGGGGATGGACACGCTTGAAGCTTGGACTTGGGGGGCAAGGGGGGGCAAGGGCAACATACATAACCTAAACATCTGTACCCTTATAATATGCTGAAATAAAAGAAAAAAATAATAGC
>NW_012153507.1:6491083-6495530 GCF_000956105.1 Propithecus coquereli
CTAACAAAATTATTTCCCAGTGCACTGTTTGTAAATCTCACCAAAAGTCTGGAGGAAACCAGCACTATCCAGGAAGCCCCCAAATTCCCCTTTAGGTATTCAAAATTGATTTTATAAATTTACTTCCAGTTTTAGGCTCTTCTCACTCTTTGGTTATTGTTTGCATGTTTAGTGGATGGACTGATGCTATCCAACTAGGTGTGCTGATAGTACAATAGTGGTAAAGAAATTAGTAACTGAGACTATTCCTTTATGGATTGAGTCAGATCAAGGGGTTCAAATAAACCACTTGCTTGCAAAGGCTCTGGGACACTTATTAAAATTTCATACCCAATATCATCCACAATCTTCAGGGCAAATGAAAGGTAAAAATCTAGACATAAAAGGGGTTTGGGAAAGGTCGGTCAAGACACTGGACTTAAATGGCCAGAAACATTACCTTTGGCCCTCATAAAAATTCAGAATTCTCCAAATAAGAGACATAGATTAACCCATTTTGAAACAGTGTTCAGTCACCTCATACCTACTGACACCTCTAAGCGTTCTATTCCTGGGCTTACTGAACACTATGGGGATTTAAGTAAGCAATTCAATGCCATTGCTAGCTACATACAGATGTTAACTAATACGCTTAGAGCGTATCATTAACAGGATGATAGGAGCATGGCCTCTGCCAACTGACAAGCCTCGCTATCCTTTTTGCCCAAGAGATCATGTGCACATCAAAGTTTTTAGAAGAAATATGCTGTCACCTGGCTGGGAAGGCCTTTATAAAGCATTATTTTAACCACATACACTGCCATCAAAACAAAAGAAGAATCCTCCTAGATTCACCTGAGCCAAGCCAAACCACACTGAGACAACTGGAGACCACTGCTGCAGGGGACCTGAAAATAAGGTTTCCAGGGCCAGTTCTCAGGCACCTGAAGCAGACATCTTCACGAAGTAGACAGTTTTTCCCAATATTGTGGATCAAGAAATCACATTTTTCATCTAAAAATTCCTTTTTGCATTTTTTCTTTTTACCCTCCCCCAAAATGGCCCTTTTTAAACACTTCTTCTTTTAAGTCTCCCCCTTTGAAGACTACACATTGCAAGCTGATTGAAGACTACCTCAACCTGTCCCATTCCTTCTTTTAATCTTCCATTATCACTCTTCTTGCAAACTATGCCTTGCTTTTTATTAACCCTTACTGTTTTTCCAGCAGGTCAGGCACAGACTAGCATCCTTTTCCACCAGTCTTTCAGATCCTGACCCCATTAACTAATCAATAAAATTGCTGATTATGCAAACATCTAGATCATGCAAAGGAATCTGAACTCATTTTTGTTTCTGCATATGTGATGCCTGGTGGAACCAGTCCAGAAGATGGATGTGTGACAAGATGTGGCATCCACAACCAGAGAAAAAACACCATTCTGCTTCTCCTGTTGGTGAGTCAACTGGACACAGAAAAACTTCTGTTGAAGCTTAAGAACTGCCTTTTGCTCAGGTAAGGTTATCAGAAAGAAAATTTTTGTCTTTTATCTTTAATGGGTGACATACTAGGACAATACTATGGTAAAACCCTATGGTTCGATTCCACAGATGACATTCTTGCACTTCTTAGATGATGCTGACAGTAACCCTCATGATGTCAACACTTGTCAAATCACCAGATGTTATGGATGGCTCACAAGCCAGGCCTATGCAACTGGGGGTAGCTGACTTGTTCCCTTTGTTAAGTTGCCACACACTAAAGATTACATATGGATAGACCAAAAGTCTGGACTGACCTGGTTAGGTGACAAAACGAAGCCCTATAAGTGCCAGAAAAAGACCAAATATCAAATATTATATCAAATATTTCACAACATGTTCTGTTCCCATAAAATGGCAGGGTCCCATGGAGACAGGAGACGTGCAAGTCCCAATGAGGAAGAAAGACACAGAAAACTCCAGGCTGGGAGGTCATGGGTTGCAACTTGATCCTATCTGTAAATAACGCTGGTCTTTCTATCATGTGTGGCAATAAAATATACAAGTGGTTCCCACCTGGATGGTCAGGACAATGTGGACTTGGTTATCTGACACTTTCTGTTGCCAGGTACTCTACTTTAAATGCAAGCCAAATTACAAACTTGGGATCTTTTGTTCATAAAGTGGTACTATACAAATGTACTAGATTGAATTTTATTTAAAAAAAAAAACACTTTTGTATCACAGTTCTAAGTCTTTTTCGATGCTCATGACTCTTTCCCCAGCATTTGGAACTCATGAGATCAAAAAGACAGTTTTGACACTCTCCCTGGTAAAAGAGTTCAATATCACCATGCAAGCATTTGGAGCATTTCAGTTAGAAGTCAACAGCCTGCTGAGGCTACTCAGTTGTATATATTTCAAAACTGCTGCCTCCTGGATGCCCTGATGCCCCAAAAGGGAGGAGCTTGTGCAATTATTGGTCAAAAATGCTACTCCTATGCAAAATGCTCAGGCAAATAGAGACTGATCTACACCACTGAAAAGACAAGATAAATATTCTCCATCAGATTAATGAAGTCAAACCAGTCTATTGGTCTGACTATTCCCAGGAATGGAAGAGTGGCTTAATGGGGTATGGGGAAATGTGCTTAGATCTGTTCTTTTGTGCTTATTTATTCTATTCAAATCTACGTTCTTCTTTTCCTTTTCAGATCTTTTGCTACTTGACTATTAACTCAATCTCTCTCCCCATGGCCACTGACTCAGTTTTTAAATGTGTGAAACATCTAGGGAAGTTCCAGACAGGGGTAATGAAGGGGCTCAGAAAATTATACCCCCAAATATGACTTCATGATATAAAGAGTATTTTAAACTTAAGACCCCTAGAGATCAATAGATGTTCGAAGGAGATTTCCCTCTATCTGCATAAAACCGGGAGTACCCGTGGAAAAGAATAATCAAATTCCCTTCCCCTCCATGTTATCTCAATATATTATAGGAAAGAAGATGAAGAATGGTACAATGAACACTATCTGGGTGATGGGCACACTTACAACCATGACTCAAGCATTTTAAAAGTGATTCGTGGAACCAAAAATATTTGTACCCCCAATATATTAATTTGAAATAAAAACAAAAGAATGCAACTGGACCTGACCCAAAATCATTTTAATGATAATACCTGTCTCTCAGGTTAATTTAATTTGCAAAGAGAATCATTTACAAGTCAATCTGCTTCCCCCATTTATTTACTCTCCCAAGTATCTATCCATTCTCCCTAATAACCATTTATTGCCCCTAAGCTGAAGTACCTATATTACTCATTTCCCATTCCCCTCTAAAATGAGGGTAATATAAATTTCTGGACCCCATTGGGATATTGAGTGATCACTCTGTGATTCTCCCTATGGCACAGTAAATAAATCTCTTTGTCCTATTAATCTGCCTTATTGTGAGTTGATCTTTCAGCAAACCTTCCAGTGTGAAGGGGAAATTTCTCGTCATCACCACAGTGTGGGATAGTCAGCGGAATTTTCAAAGCCACTCTGCTCTTTTGCAAGCTGCAGTGAAGAGAATCTGGACCCTGACCAGCTGATGACATGGTAAGATACCTTACATACCAGTCAGATTCCTGACTTTCCTCTGTCTGTCCGTGGGCTCTGGTTAAGCAGACAGTAAAATTATTATCTATTTTGACTTTCCAATTTTAAGTTTAGTGAGAAAAAATATTTTCATTAGTGTCTAGTCTTGGTATAGTGACTCTGGTTTTATTTATTTACATATTTATTTATTTGGTACTTTGTGCTATGACTCTTTATGTTGTCTGATCCCTCTCCTCTCAGAAATAACCTTTTGTTGTTGCTTTTCTTTGTCATTGTCTTTCTGTGTCCTTCTGTCATAAAGAGGGTTACCATAGGGTAGAACGTGTCCCATACAAGCACCCGTGTAAGCCCACTGTTCGAGCCAGCCCTGCAGGCTTGCCAGTCATATGATTCTGACTAAACCAGCATCTATTAAAGATAAATTTTGCTGTGTAGGTCCCTGAAAAAAAAAAAAGTATGATATTCCCCTCTCATCCTGTTACATGTCCCTGAGCTTGTCTTGTGAATGAGGGGGAATTTTCACCTCAGTTTCCACCATCCAGAAGGTGTGCTTTTTAGGAACACAAGAGGTGGCCCATCTGAAAAGATTGGGGGTCTGAGATATGTAAGATTCTAAGCGGCACATTCTTTGTACTGAATGTGTCAAGCTGCAGGAGAGTTTTTGTCTTAAAAGGTCCTAGCTTCTTTGTCTCTCTTAAGTCTGTTTCTGTGGGTGAATTTTGGGGAATCATGGGAACTGCCAAACTGCTCTCCGTGCCTTCTGCATGCCAAACCTGAAAAATTACCAGCTGGGCTTTCTCTGAAGAAGTGTATTGGACTGAGTCACTTTTGGAATAAATATACCATTGAGAATTCTAATTATTAATGGCCAAAAGATGGATCC
>NW_012153507.1:6498283-6502087 GCF_000956105.1 Propithecus coquereli
AAGAATCTTATTATGACTGTTGTTAGGATAACTGGATCTCCACATACAAAAGAATGAGACTGGGCCCTTAGCTTATATCATATTCAAAAATCAACTCAAAATGGGTTAAATTCCTAAATGTAAGACCTGAAAACATAAAACTCCTAGGAGAAAACACAGGGAAAAAGCTCCTTGATATTGACCTTGGCAATGATATTTTGGATATCGCATCAAAAGTACAGGCAACGAAAGAAAAGTATAAGCAAGTGAGACTACAACAAATTAAAACAGCTTCAGCACAGTAAAGGAAACATCAACAAAATCAAAAGGCAGCATACGATTGCGGGAAAATATTTACAAACAATATATCTAATAAGGGGCTAATATACAAAATATACAAGGAACTCACAGAACTTAATAGCAAGGAAACAAATAACTCATTTTTAAAATGAGCAAAGAACCTGAATAGACATTTTTACAAAGACAATGTAAAATTGGCCTACAGGTATATAAAATGAAGCTCAGTTAGTTTAATCATCAGGGAATTGCGAATCAAAATCACAATGAGATATCACCTTGTACCTGTTAGGATGACTAAAAACAAACAAACAAACAAAAAAGATAACAAGGGTTGGCAAGATGTGGAGAAAAGGGAACCCTTTCACACTGGTGAGAATGTAAATTGGACAGCCATTAGGGAAAGTAGTATGGAGGTTCCTCAAAAAATTAAAAATGGAACTACCATATGATCCAGAAATCCCTTTCTGGGTATATAACCAAGGAAAATGAAATCAATACTTCAAAGAGATATCTGCATTCCCATGTTCATTGCAGCATTATTCACAATAACCAAAATACGAAAATAGCCTAAGTGTCATCAACAGATGAATAGATAAAGAAATTGTGATACACACACACATATACCCTCCTTAAAAAAGGAGACACTGCCATTTTTGACAACATGGATGAACCTGGAAGACATTATACTAAGAGAAATAAGCCAGACACAAAAACAAAAATAGTGCATTATGTTACTTATAAGTGAAATCTAAAAAAAAGGAAGCCAAATGCATAGAAACAAAGAGTAGAACAATGGTCACCAGGAGTGCTGATGATGAGGAGATGAGGAGATGTAGGTCAAAGAGTACCAACTTGCAGTTATGTAAGATAAATAAGTCTAGAGATTTAATGTATAACAGGACTATAGTTAATAATATTACATTGTATATTGAAAATTTGCTAAGAGAATAAATTTTAGGTGTTCTTACCCCCCCCCACACACATTCACACACAAGTGGTAACTATGGCATGTGACAGATGTGTTAAATTGTGTTCCTGTAGTAATCATTACACTACATATACGTATAGCAAAATATATTTTGTACACCTTAAATCTATACAATAAAAAATGGGGGTAAAGGGAGGGGAAATTTGTCAAAGCAGAGACAATAACATCATGCCCCTTCTATAGTACTTGCATTTTATTTTCATCCCCACCACTGACTTACTTTGTGAACTTGAGTCAGTCATTTCATTTCTGTGTTCCAATTTTCTCCTTTGTAAAGTAGGACAATAAATACTACTTTCTGTCCTTTTCTCAAAAAAAATTAAAAAATCTTACTATGATTATCTCACCTTAGGAAAAGGAGAAGCAAAATTCTTACTAGATATGCTTCCTTTGGAAGGTAACATTTTGGGTTAGTAATTGTACTAATATTGTACTACCTGGAAATGTATACAGCCAGTTGCACCTGGCCAGAAGAAGGTCTTACTCTTTCTAATCTTTCTAAACAAAATTAAGCAAATCAGTGCATAATGATTAAACCCCCACCTCTGCCTTAAAAGGGGGTCAGTCCATGAGATTTGAGCCTCAGCACCTGAAATGACTTTAAGGACAGCTTTAAGGACACTGAACCAATGGGGATTTGGCCCTTTTCTCATGAACAAATAGGTGACTAAGGATTGGGGAGGCTATGACAGAAAAAAGTAATATTTACATCAATAAATTCAATTTTTCTCCTTCTTACCCAAAAAGGAATGATGGAGACTTGGGAAAACCTAGTCATAGTCAAACATAAATAATTAACAACACATTTATTTATCATTAGCCATATCCAACTCTATCGGAAGAATTTTCTGACTTTGAAGGTGGACTAACTGTCCAGGAACCAGGCATGAGAGAAAGAAAAATAGATGAGGCTTCACAACCTTTACTCATTACATTGAATAAATCAAACTTTTTTATGTTCCTGGAACTGAGTTGATGGAACCAAACAAATAAGTTAAAGAAGAGAATTTGCCTTGTTAAGACTTATAATTCTGATATCACATGTAAATAAGATAATATATATTTGTAAGTTCTATATAAACTTCGATATGCAATAAACCCCCTATGTGGAGATAATCAGAAATTAACATACAGTCAATATGCAGTTGTTAGAACAAATTTTTATCTTATCTCTTGTTTACATGTCTCGATACTAGAGAAATCCTATACATCAACCTTGCCCATGGCTAAAGCGTCTTGTTCTACAGCACCTGCACCAAGACAATAAGCAGTTTCTATATCCATGTGAAATTGAGACTACAGTCTATCTACTGATCATACAGAAGGCTCTCTTACTTCAATCCATGCATGCCAGTTGAAGTCTACCTCTGGCAGTGTAGACCTCCTAGGTAGAAGAGAGGTCCCGGGGAAAAAGGGATACCCAATCAAACAGAAGGTGAAGATCGTCTTGGGTTAGGAACAGGACTCCTCTGAGGGCAAATTTGCCAGAGACAGTCCTTCGATGGGGAAATTTGGGATTAGTCTTGTAGACTTATGTGCTCTTCTCAAAGGAGACATGTGCCGCTTATTGTAATGACCTTATCCTAAACTGGCAGGTTTTCTTTTTATTCTTACAACTTTTTCTTTTGACATAATTTTGGACTCACAGAAAAGTTACAGAAATAATACAAAAAACTTTCCATCTACTTTTAAAACTTTTTTCACTGTGGTAAAATATACATAAGATGAAATTTACTACATTAACCACTGTTAAGTGTACTTCAGTGATGTGAAGTCCGATCACAGTGCTGTATAATCACTATTCATTTCCATAATATTTTCATCATCAAAAAACAGAAGCTATGTACCCATTAAACAGTAACTCTCCATTTCCTCTTGCCCCTCATCCCCTGACAACTACTAATGTACTTTTTGTCTCTATGGATTTGCCTATTCTGGAAATGGCATATAAATCATTCATAAAGTATTTGTCCTTTTATGTCTGGCTTACTTCATTTGGCATAATGATTTTAGGGTTGGTCCATGTTGTAACATGTATTGGAATTACATTTCTTTTTAAGGATGAAAAATATTCCATTGTGTGTATATATCACATTTTTTTGTTCGTCTCTTAATAGACATCTGGGTTATTTCTACTTTTTGGCCATTGTGAATGGTTATGAATATTGGTGTACGAGTATCTGTTTGAGTCTCTGTTTTCAACTCTTTGGGGTATATACCTAGGAGTAGAATTGCTGGATCATATGGTAATTATATGCTTAACTTTTTGAAGAACCACCAAACTGTTTTCACAGTTGCTGCATCATTTTGCATTCCCACCAGCAATACACAAGGGTTCTAATTTCTCCACATCTTCACCAATACTTGTTATTTTCTGTTGGTGCTGTTGTTGTTTGTAATATAATAACCATCCTTATCGGTGTGAAGTGCTATCTCACTGTGGTTTTGATTTGCATTTCCCTGATGGCTGGTGATGCCAAACATCTTTTTATATGCTTATACCGGCTATTTGTATATTTTCTTTGGAGAAATATCTA
>NW_012153507.1:6502137-6503346 GCF_000956105.1 Propithecus coquereli
TTAGTTTTAATTTTAAAAATAACCTTTGCATGAATTTTCTGAGTGATCATTTTATGTTCCTCATTAACTTACTATATTTCAACATGAATGTTCCTCATGATCGATCCATATCTTAACCAGTGACTTACTATGCATATATATGAAACAAGTGTATGACTAGGAATAAAAACCATGTAAAATAGAATGATGATCAAAACTGCTTTGCTGTGATAAACTCTCTGAGTGGCTGAGTCATGGGCAGGTGCTTCTGATCTCCACTAACAGGCTTGCTCATTGATATTTACTTGGAGGTCTTCGTTAGGTTCCATTTTAAAGGAACAAGGTCAGGAAATGGAGGCCCTTCTTTTTTCCCTCCATTTCAAAAGCCCACAGTTGACCCCCATAGTGAATGACGTTAGTTCTCTAATGAGATATTAATCCTTCATATGTCCACATTTTCCCAAGACCCAAAAATACAGATGGTAAGTGTCAGAGAGGCTGTATCCTCATGAAGACACAGAGCCCATAGGTTCCCTCAGGAGGAAGCAGGCAATGGGAAGTCACAGGAGATGGGCAGTCATAACTCTTGAAACAAGCCCTCAAGGAAGAAAAGGCATTTCTATTCATTTCTACATACAATTATCATCTAAACTTGACCCCTGCCAGCTGGAACAAAGACTTTGTCTTGAAGGAAGAGTGTAGAAAGCCAGGTGGTGAGTGTTTCCTCCTCACTTAGACTTCTGCAGTCCCCGAGGATCCTCTGAGTTCTCCATACTCACTTGAGAAGGATGGCATAGCCAGGTAGGCACTGAGTACAGTTAAGTGGAAGCTCTTAACCTAAAAAATCAGAGATAGAGGTAGACTAGAAGATTATTTATAGAAGGAGAGAGTTAGGGTGGGAAGAGGAAAGAGTGGGGGAACTGATTTTTCACATGCCAAGGATCCCTAGAGCCAAAGAAAGAAGAGCTGTCTTGGCCACTTGATGGGAACACCATCACCTTTAGTTCAAGAGAATGGGAAATGGTCTGAGGCCTGTTTGCTAGAAGCGGAGAAGATGCAGTGGTGTGACAGCCTTGGCCAGCCACTTTCTAACTATGTGAACTTCAGGAGGTTATAGACTCCCATGAGCCTCAGTTTCCTCATTTGTAAAATGGAAATTTAAAAAGATAATCTACCTTATAGAGTTGTTATAAATATCTAATGAGATTAGTTCTAATATTTGATATTTAA
>NW_012153507.1:6509742-6540156 GCF_000956105.1 Propithecus coquereli
TAAATATTCAATTCATACTGAAAAACAAGAATAGTCTCTTACATTACGCATTCTCAGTAGGGATGGTATGTATCACCCCCAACAGGGCAAAATAGTTTCTATGAGCAAAGAAATCCCAGATATCACAATGACCCTCCAAAGCTCAACCCTACATGAAAAAATTTAATTTTAATTTTATTTAATTTCTCTAATTAGGGATAAATTAATTTCATTTAAATGTCAATTCATTTCATTTATCTCTTGAAGGACAATAATAAAAAAGTAGCTGGGAAGCATTGTCTTATATAATCACACAACAATTATCAAATTCAGGAAATTAACATTGATACAATAGTCTAATATAATCTATAGACTTTTTTTTAACTTCCAATTATTCCATTAATATCAAAAAAAAGAAAGGTAAAAGAAAATCCCAACTTATCCATTGCATGCCATTGCCATGTCTCTTTAATCTTTTTTTATCCAGAACAATTTGTTAGTCTTTTCTTGTATTTTATAACATTGATATTTTGAAGAGTATAGGCCAGTTACTTTGCATAGTTTTTCTTAGCTTTAATTTTTTTTTGATGTATCCTCATGATCAGATTCAAGTTATGCCCTTTTGGCAAGAATTTTGGTTTTCTTCAGTGCATTTTTCAATCTTCTTTCTCTCAGAGTGAAGCACTATTCCAGACACTGGGAATATAGCAGAAAACAAAATACAATCTCTGGCCTCATACAGCTGGCATTCTGGGAAAGAGCTTACAAAGGACTAAAAAGGATTGTCAATAGAAGAAAAGAAAGACTTAGTGGTAACAGTAAAGAAGGCTTGCTTTGTGTATTACAGCCTCAGTTGATTGGACCAAGTGTATTGATAAACAGATTTAAACCAGTGTGAAAAAGTCTTTCTCTTGCAGAATGCCAGAGATAAAGTAGGTTTCTCAGGGAGATGCTGAGTTTCCTGCAAGTCAAAGGGCAGAATTGTGCAATGGTCAGCATTTGACTTCTGTCACCATAGATCACTTTAATTGGGACTGACCCAGTCTCCATGCCCTTAGGAAAATAAAAACTTTATGAATCTCAATATTCTTATCTGTTAAATGGAGAATAAAAAAAGTACATATCAAAAAGTTATTGTAAAGACTAAATGTGGTAATGCACAAAAAGTTCTTAGTTCAGTATCTAGCATTTACTAAGAGTTTAATTAGTATTAATTATCATTATAATTTTAAAGAAAAATACTACTTAATTTATTATTTTTTAAGAAGATTGTTCACTAAACAAGGCTTTTAAAAGCAAGGCCAGGCCTGGTGTGGTGATTCACGCCTGTGATCCAACAGTCTGGGAGGCCGAGGCAAGAGGATCACTTGAGCTCAGAAGTTTGAGATCAACCTGAGCAAGAGCGAGACCCCACCTCTACTAAAAATAGAAAAATTAGCTGGGCATTGTGGAGCAGGATTGTAGTCCCAGCTACTTGGGAGGTTCAGGCAAAAGGATTGCTTGAGCGCAGGAGTTTGAGGTTGCAGTGAGCTGTGGTGATGCCATTGCACTCTACCCAGGGAGACAGAGGAAGATGCTGTCTCAAAAAAAAAAAAAAAAAGAAGAAGCAAGGCCGGCATAGGGAGGAAGTTGGCACTAATATTGAATTCTATTCCAGTTATGCCAACTTTTAATTTATTGTTATTTTTGTGAAAAATTAATGAATGTCAATGTTGCATGCACAATAGTTTTCTGTAAGTAAAACAGGGCATCTGAGTGCCCTGGGTTAGGCCAGTTTAGAAGACAGCTTTTTTCTATTACAGTTAAATGTCTGTACCTGGCTGGGCCCTAAACAAACTGGGAAGAGCTTATAGTATTAAGGCTGTGATTAAGCTCAGAGGTGGATTTACCGAGAAGCTAATGAAACTTAAGCTTCCCTCTCATTTGCACAGACCCCTTATAAGAAGCCATCTTTTCTCATTCTAACTAAACATTCATTTTCATGTATTCAAAACCTGAATTCACCCCTGGTTATGTACTTGTACAGAGAACTGAAGTCAAATTCTGGTCTACCTATTCCACTTGATGAGAAAAAAAAATCCTGGCTTTAGGATATCATCCAAGGCTCTTGTCTCAGAATTTTGTGGTATGACATATAGCAAATGAAACATAATGTCATGAAAGCAATGCCATCTAAAGCAATTTCTCTCTTCAGCCACGTGTCTCTCCTCTCTGGAGCAAATGGTCTTTTCCAAAACAAAAATCTCTTTTTAGGCAACCGAGTCACAATGTTGAGCTCCCACTTCTTCCTTCCTGCACACCCAAAACCATTGTCTGTAGAGGGATAAATAAGCAAAGAGATTTTAAGCTGCTTTGCATAAAAAAAAAAAAAACAAGATGGTGGTGCTCCGCAAGAAGAAAAGAAAAGAAAAGAGAAGCTGTATAAAGAGGCTGGGCAACCTGGCATAGAGACAAGCTGTGGAGAGATGTGGTAAATGAGAGATTGTAGTGAGTGGAGATGGTTGAAGAATTTTAAGAAGATTATCAGATATTAACACTGAAACAGTTTGCAGCATGGTGCTATAATATAACCTTTCTCCGTCCCTTTCTACTACAAGTTCTGGAATTAAAAACAAGTGTCTGACTGACTGCTACTTTGAGGCAAACAAGCAAAATGGGCTGGGTTACTCTATTATGTTGATGTGGGGTCAAGAAACGACAATAGCCACAGCAAGTAAGGTCAAGGGAGATGAAGTAGAATCAAGAAATCAGAATTAGAAACAAGCATAAAAATAAAAATTCTAGTGAATTTGCAAAAATGAGGGAGGGTGTTACACTCCCCATCAGGCATAAAATAGGTTTGAACCAATTTTAAGCAATTATATGTGTGTGCCAAAGGACAGGCTGATCCCAAATGACATCCAAGATCACTACACGAAAGAAACAGCAGACATTTGGCAACCAGAATGTTTAGTAGGTGTCAAGATTACCTTCCCTGGGGGATTGGAGAAGAAACCAGAGCCCACTAGGGGTAAGAGAAGCTCATAATCCTGAATCTATATGGGCCGCTAAACGGTCTTCCTCCTGGGAAGGAAGGAAAGTGGCCACGGCATGGAGAGATGGAAAGGGCAGTGTACGAGTGCCAGGTAAAGAGCTGGGGGACCTTGGTTCAAGTGCCAGTTCTTCCATTAATTCAACGTGACTCTGGAAAGCAGTTTATTTTATTTTGCTTTGGGTAGGTGGTCTATTATTTCTCAGTAACCAACAAGTGCTTTTGATCATAGCTATGGCTTCCCGACTGCATACGACACTCTCACCTTTTTTGTCATTCACAAAGTATTGTCTTTCTTCCCTGAAAAGAATTCTCCTTGATTACCCTCAATAGGACTTTCCTCTCTATTCAGACAGAATAATTATTCTTCAGGATCTTCTTAATGCTTTTTTTTTCTAGAGACAAGGTCTTGTTCTGTTGCCCATGCTGGAAGTGCATAGGTCACAGCAGCCTCTTGCAGCTTCAAACTCCTGGGCTCAAGAGATCCTCCTGCCTCAGCCTCCCAAATAGCTGGGACTATAGGCGCATGCCACCATGTCTGGCTAATTTTTTTAAAAAATTTTTTGTAGAGACAGGGTCTCGCTGTGTTGTCCATGTTGGTCTTGAACAGGCCTCAAGCGATCCTCCTGCCCTGGTCTCCAAAAGTGCCAGGATTACAGGTTTCAGGTACCTGCCCTGTTGATTCTTCATCCTAATTAAGGCCTAAGTAGAGATATCTGTTGCCATCAACGGCCATTGATGGAGAAGTATACCAAACCTTGGAGATAACTATTTCTCTCAAATATCCGAACACCTACCCAACTTTTTGCTTCAAATCATTTCATTGGCTTTGGTTGTATAGAGTAGTGAAAAGGATCAGAGACTATCCAAAATCAGTACACTGCTTATGGCTTCCCAACTGTAAGAACAAAATTCCTAGTAAGTGCTGATTAAACACACAGTTTTCCATTCAGGTTTGCAGTTAAGATGAAGTGGCTCCCATTGTATGAGGTGGCTGTTTTGTTTTTGTGGGAGTTCCCTTCTGTTTGCTTATATTGACATGAGTTAGGCATTAACTGCTGGTAGTAAACTACAGATAATATGCTTACCAGGTTGGGATCTTAAGTTTATTACCTTTAGAAAAGGGCCCTTTTTGTTATAGGCATACTTTGCTTTATTGTGTTCGCTTTGCAGATATTGCATTTTTTACAAAGTGAAGGTTTATGGCAACCCATTGAGCAAGTCTATCAGTGCCATTTTTCCAACAGCGTGTGCTCACTTTCTGTCTCTGTGTCACATTTTGGTAATTCTCACAATATTTCAAACTTTTTCATTATTCTTATTATTTTATCTGTTATGGTGATCTGTGATCAGTGATTTTTGATGTTACTGTTGTAATTGTTTTGAGGCATCACAAAATGTGCTTATACAAGACAGTAAACGAAATAAATGTTGTGTGTGTTCTAATTGCTCCACTGAATGGCTGTTCCCCCATCCCTCTCCTTCTTCTCAGGCCTCCCTATTCCCCGAGACACAACGATATTGAAATTAGGCCATTTAATAACCACACAATGGCTTCTAAGTGTTCAAGTGAAAGGAAGAGCCACACATCTCTCACTTTAAATCAAAAGCTAAAAATGATTTAGCTTAGTGAGGAAGGCATTTTGAAAGTCAAAAAGGCCAAAAGTTAGGCCTCTCGTGCCAAACAGTTAGTCAAGTTGTGCATGCAAAGACAAAGTTCTCGAAGCAAATTAAAAATGCTACTTCAGAGAACACACAAATGATAAAAAATCAATTTACTAATGATATAAAGAAACTTTTAGTGACCGGTATAGATCAAACAACACTCCCTTACTCCAAATCCTAATCCAGAACAAAGCCTTAACTCCCTTCAATTCTGTGAAGGCCGAGATAGGTGAGGAAACTGCAGAAGAAAAGTCTGAAGCTAGCAGAGGTCAGTTTATGAAGTTTAAAGAAAGAAGCTATCTCCACAACACAAAAGGGCAAGGTGAAGCAACAAGTGCTCATGTAGAAACTGCAGCAAGTTATCCAGAAAATTTAGCTAAGATAATTGATGAAGGTGCCTACACTAGACAGATATTCAGTGTGGATGAAATAGCCTTATATTGGAAGCGGATGCCATCTAGGGCCTCTGTAAGGATACTGTGTAGTACCTGGAGGTAAAATCCCAAAAGTTGGGATGGGATGGGGTAGGGAAGGGTCTAAGACTGCAGTCCTCAGGAGTTTCTCAATCTCAGGATAGTCTTCATTCAATCTCCTGAAATTCATAAAAATTATCATTTAAGTGTTCCACTTTATGGCTCCAGGGCTTCTCCAACAGTAAGCAGATTTATCTGCATGTGACTCTCTGGATTCACCTGTTTTTCCAGATTTGAGATTCCAGGTTTGCCCTGCAATTTCATTACTCCAATGCATGCACAAAAAGTTGTTACTTTTGTTTGTTTATTATTTTGTTGTCAGAATGGGAGTGATGACTTCTAAGCTCTTTATATGTTGGAACTGAAAACCATCTAATCTAATTTTAAAGACCAGATTTTTTTCTTACCAGCTTTTTAAGGGCACCCTCTGTAGATTGGTACAGGCTGACTTTTTCTCAGGATGAACTCTAAGTAGAAATATCAAGTCCATAAGAATAATACAAATATTTCAGAGTTCTTTCTAATATCATACCTTCCTTGAAGCTTTATTTAAAGCTTTCAGCTCACACTGAGCTCAACTTTATTTGAATTTAAATCCTTTTTTTATTTTTTATCTTTTTCTCTCAATTTGCACTTACATACTTCCTAGTGATGTATGACGTTTTTCTTTTTTGGATGGATCAATTGCCTCTTTAAATATAAGCTTTTTTATGGGAGGGGAAATATTTTATACAACTATTATATCCCTAGTTGTGCTATCATGAGTATATATTAAGAATATGAGAAATATTAAATTAAATGCTTAGGATAGTCCAGGATTTGTATTATTTTTCTTTTATTTTGGTGTTAGTGAGGCTCCATCAGGTTTTCAGGACAGAGTTATGCCCAAGTCACCACAATTTATAGAGGCTTATTGTACTAGATGGGAAGGAAGGAGGAGAGGGCAAAGCAGCCAAACTTTGGCTGGCACATCATTCATTATCAGTTCAGAATATATCAGTAAATGTATTCATTTCAAACTAGGTGCAATGAACTAATAGCAGTTCTGCAAATCCTCCATGTAAGTGACTAAACTACTCCGTCTCTGCTTTTCCCCTTGCTATCTACTTTCTGCTTCATTACCCCTTTTCTAGCTCTTCATATGTTAATTCATGGATTATTTAATTTATTTAATAATGATTTAGTTGGTAACATCAGCAAGATGGCAGAATAGGAGGTTCTAGGTTCCACTACCCCTCACAGAAAGTTCAACTAGCAAATATCGACAGACAAGAAAAACCTGTGAAAACCACAAAATCAAAATGGAAGACAGCAGTAGAGAAAGAAAATTCAACATCTTTTCATAATAAAAACTCTCAACAGATTAGATATAAAAGAATGCTCCTCAACACAATAAAGCTATAAATTACAAGCCAACAGTTAACATTGTACTCAACAGTGAAAGTGGAAAACTTCTCTAAGATCAGGAATATAATGAGGATGTTCACTCTCACCATTTCTATTTAATGCAGTACTGGATGTCCTTGCCAGATCAATTAGGTAAGAGAAAGAAAAGACATCCAAATTGGAAAGGAAGTTGTCACTGCTGATGATATAATTTTATATATAGAAAACCCTAAAGACTCCACCAGAAAAATTGTTAGAACTAATAAACAAATACAGTAAAGTAGCAAGACACAAAATCAGCACACAAAAATCAGTGCACTTCTATACACTAACAACAAACTATCTGAAAAAGAAATAAAGAAAGCAAACCCATTTATAATAGCTACAAAAAATAAAACACTTAGTAATAAATTTAATTAAGGATGTAAAAGATCTGTACACTGAAATTTACAAAACTTTGAAGCAAGAAATTGAACAGGACACAAATAAATGGAAAGACAGACCACATGTGTGGATTGGAAGAATTAATGTTAAAATGTCTATATTACCCATAGTGATCTACAGATTCAATGTAATGTCTATCAAAATTCCAAAGTAATTTACCACAAAAATTGAAAAAAATTCTAAAATTGTTTAAATCACAAAACATTCACAAATAGCAAGGCAATCTTGCACAAAAAGAACAAAGCTAGAGGCATCACACTACCAGATTTCAAGCTATGTTACAAAGCTATAGTAATTAAAACAGCACGATACTGTCATAAAAATAAACACATCAATCAATAGAACAGAATAAAGAGCCCAAAAATGAACCCATGCATTTACAGCCAATTGATTTTCCACAAACATGCCAAGAATACACAATGGAATAAGGACACTCTCTTCAATAAAAGATATTGAGAAAACTGGATATCCACATGCAAAAGAATAAAATTGGACCATCATCTCACACCATATACAAAAATCACACCAAAATGAATTAAAAACTTAAATGTAAGACTTAAAACTCTAAAACTACTAGAAGAAAACATGGAGGGGGGAACTACATGGCATTAGTCTAGGCAATGATTTTTTGAATATGACCCCAAAAACTTAGGCAACAAAACCAAAAATAGACAAATGGGATTACATCAAGCTAAAGAGATTCTACACAGAAAAGGAAATAATTAATAGAGTAAAGAGGCAATCTTCAGAATGAGAGAAAATATTTGCAAGCCATATATCTGATAAAGGGTAGTTAATTTTTAAAATACATAAGGAACTAAACAACCCAACAGCAAGAAAACAATCTGATTTTAGATATTTCTCAAAAGGAGACATAGATATGGCCAACAGATACATGAAAACAATACTAAACATCACAAATCATTAGGGACCTCCAATTAAAACCACAGTGAAATATAACCTCACCCCTGTCAAAATGGCTATTTTCAGAACAATGAGAGATAAATGTTGGAGAACATGTAGAGAAAAGGAAACCCTAGTACACTGTTGGTAGGAATGTACACTAATACATTACTTCCAGCCATTATGGAAAACAGTACGGAAGTTCCTTTAAAAACTAAAAATGGAGTTACCATATGATCTGGTAATATCACTTCTGGTAAGGTAGTCAAAGGATTTGAAATCAGTATGTTGTAGAGATATCTGTCCTCCTATGTTTATTGCAGCATTATTCACAATAGTCGAAATATGGAATCAACCTAAGTGTCCATCAGTGAATGAATGGATAAAGAAAATGTGGTCTATATACACAATGGAATACTATTTAGCCTTTACAAAGAGGCGAATTATCATTTGCAACAACATAGATGAACCTGCAGTAGACTATGCTAAGTGAAATAAGCCAGGCACAGAAAGACAAATTACCATATGTTCTTATTTATATGAGAAACCTAAAAAAGATCAAACATATAAAAGCGGAAAGCAGAGTAGTGGTTACCGGAGGCTGGGAATGGGGGGCAATGGGGTGACATTGGTCAAAGGGAGCAATATTTGTTGGACAGGAGCAATAAATAAGTATTTAAGGTGATGGATATGTTAATTAGTTTAATTCAATCATTCCATGAGTACATATAGCATTACTTTGTAACCCATAAATCTATACAAGTATAATTTGTCAATAGCTAATAAAAATCAATTTAAAAAAAGATTTAATGAGCACTCCCTGTGTGCTAGGCCTTCAGCAAGACTTTGGAGATAAAGGGAGAAAAAATATACAGTTACTGCAGAGAACTTATAGCCTATCAAGAGAGACAAGTTAAGAATTATGTGAACACATAGAAGAAGTATTTAATCCAGTCTAGGGGGTCAAAAAAGCTTCTGGTAGGAAATAATACCTAAAATGAGAAACAAGTGAAAAAGAAGAACTTATCAGCAGGGTGATTATGGTGAGTCCTTCTTACACACAGAAGGGATAATATGCACAAAAGCCTAGAGAGATTCTATAGTGTTTGAAAACAGAAAGTAGTTTGGAATAACTAGAGTGTAGAATATAGGATGAAGGATAGCAGGGAGGATCTGGTGGAAATACAGAAAGATAATGTCTTAAAGATAAGCAAGGTCCAGTTTATTAAGTTTTCATCATGTCAATAAGTGTGAACTTTACTCTAAATGCCCCAGGAGAGAAGACACTGGAGGCTTTCAGCCATGGAAATGACATGATCCAATTGGCATTTTGGAAATATCACTCTGTTAACAGCTGAGAGAAGAGGAGTAACCCTTGACATAAAGTGACTAGCTATTGAGCTCTTCTAATAATCCAAGTAAGAGATGATGGGGCAATGAGAAAGAAGAGAAGGGAACAGAAAGGAGGGAGAAATATTTAGAAAATAGAATTGTTAGGGCTCAGGACTGGTTGAGTATGAAGGGTAAAAGGTGATTGGCCAGTCTTTTGATGTTGCATTTGCACCCCACTTCCCTGGTGCGATCAGTTGTGCTCAGGATGGAAGGGTCATAGGCTCCATAATATAACAGCAGAGGAGCTCCTCAGAAGCATGCAGTGGCTGTGCCATTCTGAGGCCTTGCATGAACTACTGAATAGCTCCCAACTCTGGCCCCTGAGGGTGAGCAGGAACCAGAAGATACCAAGAACAAATAACTACAGAGGCCTTTGTGAACCAAGAACAAGACAGCACTTTAATATAAGGGCAAGTAAGAGTCTTGTTATTGATGGAAGGGGTAGCAGGACAGATGCATGGTCTCCAGCTAATTCTAGTCTTTCCTAGAGATTGTGTGGATGAGTGGAGGAGACCTGTCGTTTCCATGGTAATCTTGTCTGCCAGTAGCCAGGTGTTCCTTCATGGAGAGACACTTGGTAAGTTGAGGCAATTAGCTTGTCCCTCACCCAAGTCCTTATCTTTAGCAGCTCCCTGGAACAAAATGGAGAGTCACACTGCTCTCCCAGACAAGGACATCCTAACACTCGAGTAGGTGCGCCCCCTCTCCTGGTGGCTATTTCCCAGGGACTGGCCCAAGAAAGCTATTTTTCAGATCCACAATAGTACCTCTCTTTTAGCTTTGATCTTTCTTCTGTGCTGGGTTTCACTCTAAATAAAGCTATGCTATCCATCTAATTATTGTGTGATGCTGAATGAATACAACACCCGCCAGCAGCAGCCATGCTGTTATGCTTAGGTCCTGATGGGTCACAGGCCTGTATTCTTTTGCTATTATGAAACTATTTTTGTTGAAACTAAAAAAAAAAAAAAAGAAAGAAAGAAAAGAATATTTCTATTTAAAACAACAGCTGCCTTTAAAGAAGAGTAGGGGATCAATCTTTTTAAAAATAATCTCAGGGACTCCGCATGGTTTTGTGCTGATAATGTACTAGTTTGCCTCTTTGCCAAGCACCTTAATGGATTTTGGTGCAGTCAATGTGGGCCTGGAACTGAGCTTTGGAGAAAGGACGAGAAAGACCTTTGTTCTGTGTTATAGTGTGAAAAGGGTTCAGAGTTCATAGGAAGCGAGTGGATATGGGAGAGAAGTGGGTGAGGAAAAGATGGGAAGAAAGACGGGGGGGCAAAGGAGCCAAGAAGATGGCCAGAAGCCCGTGCAATCTATTGGGTGCCACAAACCTGAAACACTTCATGGGAGTGTGGCTACAATAACGTAGGGCAGGGATGACAGCATTCGTTTGTAAGAGCACATTTCTGCAGTGACTTCTGTACCTCGCACCTCTTCACATCATCATTTCAAACTTTATTTAGTAAAAAAAAGTGTGATATACACCACGTGCAAGCAATTTTAAGCAGAAAAAGTGCAGATGCCACACCAAGATGAACACATGAACGAGGAAGTATGTTTAGGACATTGAAGCAATCTAGAAACTGAACTAATGCAGGAGCTGGAGGTATGAGATTATAAACCACTGAGAATTCAAAGAAATCATGGGCAGGCTTTGGGCTTTTAAGTTGTGAGATGGAGGTTGAGAACATTTTTTTGAAAGAAGGGTTACCCCAACTAAACCCTTGGTTATACCAGCAATGACAAGTGAGAATTGTGGGAAGGCACAAATGAAGCATATTTGAATGAATAAATAAAAGTTGTAAATCAAGAGAAAAAAATGGTAAATAAAATATGTTCAAAAATCTTACCTCAGCAAATATGTCTTCATAATATCAAAACTAAAAATATGTATAAAGTTATGGTTTTTTTTTTTTTTTTTTTTTTGAGACAGAGTCTCACTGTGTTGCCCGGGCTAGAGTGCTGTGGCATCATCCTAGCTCACAGCAACCTCAAACTCTCGGGCTCAAGCGATCCTCCTGCCTCAGCCTCCCACGGAGCTGGGACTACAGGCATGTGCCACCATGCCCGGCTAATTTTTTCTATATATTTTTAGTTGTCCAATTAATTTCTTTCTAATTTTAGTAGAGACGGGGTCTCGCTCTTGCTCAGGCTGGTTTCGAACTCCTGAGCTCAAACAATCCGCCCACCTCGGCCTCCCAGAGAGCTAGGATTACAGGCGTGAGCCACCGCGCCCGGCCAAAGTTATGGTTTTGATATGACTGAAAGTTGGCAAAACATCAAAGATGTCTGCAATTATCTACTATTGCATATGTCTTGGTATTCTGTTTATAAATTGGTTATGTTTGGATAAGAAATTAATGGACACATGATTCATAAAATATGTGTTTATTCCAAGAAGTTTATTTTTCTTGCCTTCATTTCAGAAAAATCACTAGTTGTGTCCTTTTAATCGATACTTTCACATAATATTTTTCTTATTGAGAATAATGCCAAATTAGATCATTTCTCTTGAGTTATTGTCGTCTTTGAATAGTTTTTGTTATTTTCAGTTTGTAGAAAATTTGCTTTTCTCTGGCAGTAGCAATTGGAGCTGACGAAAAAATATTTAAAAAGTTGGAAATGAACCATAACATAAATTTTACATATTATATTCAAACATTGTAATGGAGCCACATATAAGAAATTATCTTTATCACAGAGTATGTTACAAAATATTTATATTCCATGATATAAATTGCTATCACCTCTATCACAATTCTTTACTATCTCTAGAAGCAATATCTAGCAACACAGTATTATTTAAGTTCTTCTTTCAAAATTTCAATGCTGGACTATTATAAAGAAAACCAAAAATGGCAATATCTAGTTATCTCTCTTTGAGATTCTACCAATACTTCTAATGGACTTAAAAATAGTCTGTATAGAAATTAATACCAGAAATTTTTATGTATGCAACATTTTCTTCAGAGTGAGGAAAATGCTCTTTTGATTCCTTCCTTGAATTTCTTCTATGTTATGGAATATCATTTTTGTTGTATATCTCACATGCAGTTTCTTTTAACTTAGAAAAGATATTTTCTCTAAAATTTTGAGCGATATTTCTTTCCTCTTTTAAAGAATTATTTGTTTGATGTTGGCAGTGTTGTTCATAAGCTTTTGCTAACATTATTAACGGCAAGTGACATTGCTTAACGTGACTGTGGATAACACAAATTAAACTTAATTTTATTTTCTGCTGAGTACAATGATTCACTGTTTATTTAAGGATCTTCTCTTGTTTCTCTCACCTTGTTTAACCTAAATTCAATTTTTTTTTAACACCATTTGGTTAGCATTTCTATCACGTGTCCAACAGTGTTTGTAAGGTCAAATTCGGTATGCCTTTCATCAAAATATTCCATCTTTGGAAGATTTAAAAAATATTGTATATAATCTTTGAATTGTTCCAAAGAATGCCATATTTATTTACACAGTTGGGTCTATGTCTTTTAGTGACAAATTCAAACTGTTCAGTGTTATGGCCCCCAAAAAACCTGCTGAATTTTTGACTAAAATTTCGGCATAAATACATTAATTTGAATTGAATTTTGTTTTGCTTAAACTAATCGTATGATGTCAAAATGATGTGACGGCCATTTTCAGCTATCTTCATCTTATAAAGTTCAAGAGGTTTAGTCTTCCTGAGTCATGAAATTTGCCAATTTCATGAATGTATAATAACTCTCTTCTTCTTTAAATGGACAGGTCAAAATTACGTTTGATGTTTTCAAATTACAGTTTTGATTTGAATAATTTTCTTTTTCATTCTCATTGTTTTTATTAGTAATTAAACTTTCATTCAGTAAGGAGTATGAAGTCACAAGTGTTTCTTTTCACCTGTTCAAGCTGCAAATTTGATAAGAATAATTTTCTTGCTCATATGCATTGTTGTCATAATTATCTTTCATGTAATAAAAATTTGTAATGTTCTAATCACAAATTTTATATGAATCATGCATGTCAGAAGTGTGTTCACTTTCATTGTTTACAGTTCTATATAGCACACACTCTTTTTCTTTATAGCTCATTTATTTTATGAGCTCAAATTTCTTAATGTTTCTATCACATTCTTTTTTTTTTTGAGACAGAGTGTCACTCTTTTGCCCAGGCTAGAGTGAGTGCCGTGGCGTCAGTCTAGCTCACAGCAACCTCAAACTCCTGGGCTCAGGCGATCCTTCTGCCTCAGCCTCCCAAGTAGCTGGGACTACAGGCATGTGCCACCATGCCCGGCTAATTTTTTCTATATATTTTTAGCTGTCCAATTAATTTCTTTCTAATTTTAGTAGAGACGGGATCTCGCTCTTGCTCAGGCTGATCTCGAACTCCTGAGCTCAAACAATCCGCCCGCCTCGGCCTCCCAGAGTGCTAGGATTACAGGCGTGAGCCACCGCGCCCGGCCTTCTATCACATTCTTGACTTGTACTCATTCTCATTGGTCTAAAGGATTTTAAAGACATCCTGCTTTAAAGTGAAAAAAATTTGAATATATTTTCATAAAAATTTAAATTAAAGTAAATATGAAAGATTTTATAAAAATAATTTTTATGTTTTTCAGAAAGTTATTTTTCTTAAAATACTTAAATGTGTTCAAAATAAAAGGTAAATATGAGTTATATTTAATATTTAATAAGTAGCAATAATCTTATTCAAAATTATTTTAAGGTGAAGTTTATTTAATATTTTTAAATGTTACTTAAATATCTCAAATATCTTCACAAAATTAACTTATCCACAATTCTAGAGTTCAATGTCTATGTATTTGCCAAGGTAAAGAATCAGTGCCATGTCTTGTGAATATTATGCATATTATGTTGGCCACAAATATCTAAACTTAAGAGTAATATGAATTGTTTAACATTGCAAAACATTTCTCATCTGCCATGTACAACCTGTGCTAGCTGGTGAGTCTCTGTGGAACCACAAATTGGAATGCAAAGAGAAGCAAGAAATGGACAATTGGCACTACTGGGAAATGATAATCTTTTATACAAGAATGTGCTGCATTCATGTTATCCTAGAGGACAAATTTGACAAGTTAATTAATTTGTTTTTTTCTGTCCTAATAGCTTCTGCCATTCAAACCTCTCCTCGCACTACAGAGTATCCATCTCATAGTGCCACAACCCACCAACTTAATGGTATTTGGATGCAATTCCTTTTTTTATTAATTTAATTTTTAATTGACACATAATAATTATACATATTTATAGGGCACAGAATGATATTTTGATACATGTATACAATGTGTAATGATCAAATCAGGGTAATTAGCATATCTATCGCCTCAAAACATTTATCATTTCTTTGTGTTGGGAATATTTAAAATCCTTTCTTCTCACAATTGCCTTTTAATGTTAGGACAAAGGACAAGAGATGTGGAGAAGCATTTCTGTGCGGGAGTGAAAGGTTTTATTTATTAGAGCAGATGTTAGGGTTCTATGTCCTCAGGCCAGCACTGGACACTGGATCCCGAGGGCAGAAACACCTTTGTGTTTTTTAATAAATTCATTTTGGTTGTTTTATGATAGGTGAGTCCCTCTAAACTATGGGACCTAGGGCAGGATTACTTTGTCCAAATAAAAGAGCATTGACTGACACTAGCAATTGTTTTAAGTATTGTCATAGTAATAAATGTCCTTAAGTTTAGCCTATTACAACATGGGTATTGATGATGAGAAGCCGTATTTCCATTTTGGTTTTATCACAACTGGTACCAATAACATTTATCAACAGCCTTATATATCTCGAATTTCTGTCTCCTTTCCAGTTGTGAACATTGATGGCTGTTTCTTTTTCTTCATCCTTTTCTCCTTTTTTGGTAAAGAAATTTTGCTTTTCTAGTAATTGCACTCCTCCAACTCTGGGCTATATTCAGGGGGATGGAATTTTCCAGATTGGCTAACCTGGGTCATCTGCTCATGACAGTCTCAGGAGACATGAGGTCCCACCAATGTGCTGGGCATGTGGGACACGATGGTCCATCAGAGCTGCTTTCCCCTCCCTAGCATCATGGTTAGTTCAGAGATGGGCACATGGTCCCAAAAGGAACAGGGTTTTTCAGGGATTGATATGATCTCTGTGATTTCTCTACTTCAAAATTGTAAGCACTAAAGACCACATAAGCCTAGAGATTCCATAGGCTATTTTTGCTACAAACTACAGGATGCCTACATGAGAAAAAACCAACACAGAAGAACAAGAGCCAAAAGATTACGAGAAAGACACCCGATGATATCGTTTGAGCCCCTGGATCAAAACTTACTTACTGAGGATTTTTGAGTTATATGAACAATTACATTCTTTTATTTTGATCTTTTTAAAAAATCTATTTCCAGTTAAATTCCTGTTGTTTATAACCAAAATCTTCCAAATAATACACAACCTTCCTCTTGTCTGCCTTCTGGTCTTGTTCTTTTATGCACTTCACTTAAACAGTTTCAACACGACTTCCCTGTTCAAGTTTCTGTGACATTGAATAAAAGAGTAAATGACCCTAACAATGATGTACTATTTTCCCCATATTTAGAAGGATTTATCATACCCTCTGTCCTTTATTTTTGATATGTGTATTATTAATATTATCTTCATGTTTACAAATTGTGAAATATCTGCTCATAAAATTTAGGTTTCTTGCTCAAGATCAGTAGCTGGAAGGCAACCGAGGCAGGAATCAGAGACTGGACTGACTGATTCTAAAACCTAAAACCCATCCTTCTCTCATGGAATCACTAGTAATGAAAATAGTGCTGTTTGTTTTCTGTTTGTTTTAGATGCTCTAGATCAAGTCGTCTCTCAGTTGCCTTTCTCTTTGGGGTTTCATGATTCTTTTTGCCCACCATATCTCCCCATTTACTTCTCTTGAAGAGATCATTGATCTTTTCCTACTGTCTGTGGAGCAATTAGTTTAATAATTAGTGGTCCTCAGATTTGCCTTTCAGATTTCTTAGTATTTTTTAGGATTCTTCTTAATATCCCCTGCGTCAAGCACAGACCCTGGCACATCACAGATGTTCTAGACTACAGGCCAGTGGACACATTTTGGGGAATTCTTTGAGCCATTGATTACTTGCTCCTTCACTATGTAGAAATAACTGCTATATTCTCTTTGAGTCTTCTCTTCTGTAGAATAAACTTTCTTAGTCCTTTCAGTTCTTCTTGATATACATGCTCCAGATGAGGAGGGTTTAGGCTATTGTACTTTTACCAGTATGAACATCTAGTTCCTTAGGATGACTAATTTAATATTTATTTTCAGATGGCTAAGAGGGTAAAGAGGAAGGAAGCAAAAAGACCAGTGATATTCTGTCCAAGGAACAAGCCATGAGTTCATCATGGTCCTTATCATTACACATGACAGTTATTCATTTACCTTTACCATTAGACTGTAAACTCCATGAAAGCAGAGACATCATTTGTCTTGTACATTTATTGCCCAGAACAAAGCAGATGACCTCACACCTGGTGTTAAGTATGTAGGCTTTAAAGTCAGACCACTTAGGTTCAAATCCTGGATCAACCATATACAGGCTCTGTGTCCTTGGCAAGCCACATAACTTTCATATCCCTTGGTTTTCTTGTCTTTCAAAGGGGATGGCAGTCATTTCTGGCTCAAATAGTCATTGTGATGGTTAAATTTGATAATTCATAGAAAATGTTTAGCATAATGACTGGCACACATTGAGTACTCAAAAATGCCTCCTGCTATTATTATTATAAGGTCCTCGATAAATATTTTTAAGTGAATTAGTTGTAGGTTCCAGACCTTCACTCTTTCTGTCCCTAATCTCGCCATATCTGCCAGTTTGATAATGTTCCCGGCATTCAACCAACACTTCAGCTCAGGCACAAAGCCTGGCCACTTTCCTTTTGCATTGTCAGATTGTTCATCTAATCAGGAGTTGATTCATATTGTGCTTGTCAGAATCTTCAAGCTTTCTGAAACATGTGCCATTTGTCAACTTGTTCAGGTGAATTTTATGATAGAAACCAAGAACTCACCAGCTTGGAATCCAGCAGCTAGGGTGACAGCTTTGGCTTCAAACAAGGTATGGACCCGAGGGGACAAAGAAAGGACATTGTCTCCTCAGTGACCCAGGGAAGCAAAGAAAATAACTCTAGAATTGGGGTTGGATGGGAGGAGAACAAAAGTTAAAACTGGGAAGTAGGATGGAGATGACAATAAAGACTTGCTTTATTTCAGCAAATGCCAAGCTAAAGTAATAAAATTGTACTTATAGTTATTCACCCAGATATAGTTTGCATCCTGGGAGCTCTGCATAGTGCAATAAAGTGTCTTTGTACTCTAAAACAGCTGTAGGGGAGGGGTGGAGCTAGGGAAGTGAAGGGGAGAGCATGAGGGTCCTGGAGCATGACCTTTGGAGGAACAGCTCAATCACATTATGTCGTGGCAGTGGAAATGTACTCGGCAGCAAAAGTGGCCACAGAGCCTGCTGCTTGAGAGCTGCTCTGGTGCCCGCCTGATCGCATGCTTGTGGAAGATCATGTGCTTTTACCAGCCTAGATGGACACCACCTGTTTCTGTGCCGACATCCTGAACTCATGGGCACTGAGCGGCAGGCAAAGGGTAATATCCTGACTAAATTGTAGTTGTGGGCCTGAGCCCTGTCATTGAACTGAGCTAAATGCCTTTCTCCATGCCCTTGATTCTCTCTGTGTGTGGAGATGGGCCCACAGCCCAGGCACTCGTGGGCAAGACCCAATACCTCCCCACTCTCAGCCACATCCTGGACTGAGCCAGGATAACCTCTGGTTCAGAGAAAGGCTTGGTCTTCTTTTGAATAAACCCTTCTTGGTGACTGGACTGGTATCTTGAAAATGCACATTTTCTATTTATTATTGTTTTATTTTATAAGCCCCTTCTGAAGTTTCCATCTCTACAGGGGCTCTGTCCCACACCTTAAAATGCTTTTACGAAAGCCATGTCAAAGCACACATCTTATCTGAATCATACAGAAAGCCATTATCAGCTAGGAACACAGCTTAAATTAGTTTATCAAGATTGGCTTCAAAATCCAGCATCATGTGTTTTTTGTGGGGCTGTGCCGAAGAATGCAAAGCAGTGAGACAGGACCACAATGGAGACAAATCCAGGAATATGCTCATAGCTTTCTACTGTGCATAAAATGCAGGAGCTCTTGGCATGGCTGGCCGTAGGTGTGAGATTCCAGAGGATCATGAGAGTGTGATAGGATATGCCAACTTTTAATTCAATAAACCTTTTTCTGAAACACACTTTGCCACAATGAGGGAATTAAGAAGGAAATCAGGTTCTAGTCAAAAAGATTCATATCAAGGAATTATACTCTCAGAAATATTGGGAAAAGATACATGGATCTTGGAAGATAATTACTCAAAGCATGCAGGGAAGGTAGAATAAAACTGAAGTATTTTTCTTAGACAACATCATTTGTCAGATTTATTTGATCAAGAATTTGAAGATTTGTCTAACAAGGATCTAGTTTGAGGTAGTAAGAAGGATAAAGCATCAGTTTGGAAAGAGCCCCCAATCAGAGCAACATGAAATCTGCTAAAATCGAAGTAAGAACAAACATCAAATTTATGGTGAAACTTGGGTGGAAGAATGGTGAAATCACTGATGCTTTATGAAAAGTTTATGGGGACAACGCCCCAAAGAAATCACCAATTTATAAATGGATAACTTGTTTTAATAAGGGATGAGATGATGTTGAAAATGAAGCCCACCATCGCAGACATAAATTTGCAAGAAAAAAATTCATCTTGTTCATGCCCTGATTGAAGTGGACCAACAATTAATAGCAGAAACAACAGCCAATACCACAGACATCTCACTTGGTTCAATTTACACAATTCTGAGTGAAAAATTAAAATCGAGCAAACTTTCCACTTGATGGCTGCCAAAACCATTGTGCTCAAATCAGCTCCAGATAAGAGCAGAGCTTTCAATGGAAATTTTCAACAAGTGGGGTCAAGATCCTGAAGCATTTCTTCAAAGAATTGTAACAGGAGATAGAATGTGGCTTTAACAGTATGATCCTGAAGTCAAAGCACAATCAAAGCAGTGGCTATCAAGAGATGGAAATAGTTTAGTCAAAGGAAAAAAGAACTGATCAAAAGCAAAGGTCATGGCAACAGTTTTTTGGGATGCTCAAGGCATTTTGCTTGTTGACTTTCTGGAAGGCTAAAGAATGATAACATCTGCTTATTATGAGAGTATTTTAAGAATGTTAGCCAAAGCTTTAGCAGAAAAACACCCAGTAAAGCTTCACCAGAGAGTCCTTCACCAGGACAATGATCCTCTTCATTCCTCTCATCAATGGGCAATTTTGCAAGAGTTTCAAGGGGAAATCATTAGGCATCCAACTTACAATCCTGACTTGGATCCTTCTGACTTCTTTTTGTTTCCTAATCTTTAAAGGGCACTCATTTTTCTTCAGTTAATAATGTAAAAAAGACTGCATTGACGTGGTTAAAATCCCAGGACCCTCAGTTCTTTAGGGATGGACTAAACTGCTTGAAGCACTTACAAAGGGTCTTGCACTTGATGGAGCTTATATTAGGAAATAATATTTATTTTTTTATTTTTATCTTCTAATTCCATTTTTCCATGAACTTTTTGAAGTTCCTTTGAATATGCAAGTACCTACTTCATAGGGTTACTGTGAGGATTAAATGAATTAATATATTAAA
Source organism: Propithecus coquereli (assembly GCF_000956105.1). Classification (NCBI taxonomy): domain Eukaryota; kingdom Metazoa; phylum Chordata; class Mammalia; order Primates; family Indriidae; genus Propithecus; species Propithecus coquereli. Next base: position 6,529,753 of record NW_012153507.1, read on the forward strand.
GGGTTTCAGACAGCTGCACGGCCCGTAACAAGCACTCAGTGATCATTAGCTACGACATTAATTATTATCATCATGTCCATTGATTTCCACAGGGCCAAACAGGGACTCCCAGTGACTCTTCATATTAAGTGATTGCAGGATAAGATGAGTTGTACTGATTGTCAAAGGTCACCCAATTCAGAAAAGTCGAGTGCTGAGAGTGGATCCCAGGCATTCTAATTTCAAGTCTAGAGATCTCTCTACACACTGGCTTTCCCTGTGAAGCCAAGGACTGGAATTTGACCACTGATTGATCTAATGAGTTTCACCCCAGCAGAACGCTGTCCCCTAGGTTAGAGCACACCCAGTGCCTGGCCAGCCATCTCCAAGTCTTTAACCTGAGGACCAGAAAACAGAGCTAATAGTTATATAATTTTCTGCGTGGGGCACAAATCAGCATAGTATCTCCCAAAGATATCTGCCTTTACTCTCTTTTCACTGGAAATAATTGCTCTGTTCTTTAAACAGCCACATCACTTCATCTGTATTTCTTCCAGGACATCACTCACATCTTAGCACACACTGTGTCTTCCTGCATACATATCTTATCTGCTCTGCTACACTGTTCACTCCTTGAGTAAACTGTCTGTGTCATATTCAGTTTGCACCTGGTTATGTACTCTATATGTACCTGATAACTCAATGGAAGAATGCATGAATAAATGAATGAATGCACACTTGAAGTATTTAGGATCAGAATCAAGCTCCTGCAGAGAGACATAATTTAATTCAGCTCAAATAAATTTTGAGTGGCAAAAATGTACCTGGCACTATCCCAGATATTATAGGGGATCCAAAACATATGTCATAGTCTCTTAAAAATTTTTGGACAGGCAAGACTTATATTCGCAAAGAAATTATACCTGCAGGGGAAAAATGTAAATGATGTGAGAGAGTCCTGGAAGTCCTCAAAGTAGAATGCTCTTCCAAAAGTTCATTTTAAGTTAGTTGTTTGAAGTTTGAAGTACATCTACCTGAAACTTATGATAATGTTTCCAATATTGGTCCACAATATTTTGCCAGAAAAGTCAGAGATGGAAAAGGCTTTAGAATTTATCTGACCAAACCCTCTCATTTTATAGAAAAGATAGTGTGACTTTCCCAAGATCACAAAATGAATGAACTAAGACCAGAATTCTCATGTTGGTAATATGTAGTATAATGATAGAAAAAGCAATCATCAAGACAGGGAACTGTACTTACATAAATATTTATCAAATGCCCATTATGTGCAGACACTGGGCAAATACCTTTTCACTTAAGGCATCATCTTTGACACTCCTCTTCTTCCTCTGCCCCCTTCGGGTTATGTCCTGCTGATTTTACTACCTCAATATTTCTCTGATCCACTCTCTTCTCCCCAAACCCACCATCACTTTATATCTCTTGTCTGGCCAATTACAGAAGCTTCCTAATTTTTTCTCACAAGCCCTTTGTCTCCATAACTTCCCAAGTGATCTAAGGTATCCACAAAACAAACAGGATCATCCCATTTCTCTACTTAAAACCTTCCTATGAGTCCACGTTGCCTACCAGATAAAATGTACTCTCCCTTAACTCATTCTACAAAGTTCTTCAGGGTTTAATGTCTCTTTGCCTCTCCTGCCACTTCCTGCTTCCCACTTTGTGCTATGGCAATACAGGCCTGCTTGCCATTCTCTGCTGAGACCATGATGTCATTCTTCCCTGTGCTGGCTCTGCCTGGAGTCCTCACCTCCCGTCTCCCCTCGCCTGCCTACGTCCTGTCTGTTCTTTGGTGCCAGAGATTTCCATTTCCTTTTGTCTCTATGTTGCTTCAGTCCATCTCCTGAGACTGAGTTTTTGAGCTCTTTACTCATTGGGTGGTGTTAGAAAAAAATTTAAAATAATCCTTCCATTGCCGGATTAGGTGATCAGGGATTTTCTAAAGTCTTGTATGTCCAGGAGCATTACTTGAGTCAGTGAAATCAGAGAATCCATGATATATCTGAACCCATTGCATTAACTGAAGAATTGATAGCATCTCTGAGGCAGAGACCAGATTGCACGCAATGACTGAGTCCCTAGAGAAAAGTAATGGCCAGAGGTCCAGATGCTGACTGGCCAGCTGCCCTTCTGGGAGGACTGTGCCCAAAAGGCACTCCCAGAACGATTCCTTAGGGTAGGCACTACTTCCAAGACAGCCCGCTCTCTTGTCCTCCAGGCCTGGCCTTTCCTGGTCCAGTGTCCTGCCTGGCTCTGTAAATGGCTCCCTCAGGGACTCAGAACCCTGACACTTTTTTCTCCTGTGTTTCCCTCAGATTCTCTCACCTCTCAGATCATCTCAGACCTTTTACAACAAGGGCTGTTTCCAGCCTTCTTACTTAATAGGGGTGTTGGCTTGTTGGGTCCCAGACATCTGCCAAAAGCCTATTTACATGTTGTTGTCCAGACCATCCACAGCTACCTACCAATTTCCCCTGTTGAGCCTTTAAACCCAAAGGCTGATCATTTTCCCAGTGAGGGAAAATAAGTGTTCATTTTGCACCAGAATGACATTTGTCTAATAAAAAAAAAAAAAGATGACATTTATTTGCAACAGAGTGTTCTTGCTAAGTTTTATGACTTAGTTGAGCATCAAGCTGACCAGAAGCTACCCTGATAAGCAGTACTTCCCCTACTCCCCTACACATGGGCTGGGTGCCTCTCCTCTGTGCCTTGTAATGCACAGAGCCGTATCTCCATCACTGCACTGACCACACTGTGTTGCAATGATCTATTTATATGTCTATTTCCACCACACTTATGACATTTTTGAGATCAGGAGCTATCTTATTCATCTTTATATTCTTTATCCTAACAACAGTGTCCAACACATAGTAGATGTTCGATAAGTGATTATTTTACTGGTTTTCACTGAACTCCCAAAGGCAAGTTATATCCAATTTAACCTTGATTATCACCATTCTTTCCTTATGTGAGGGATAAATGGGGCACCAAGAATTACTATTCAGATGGAAGATACATAGAAATATACCTAGCAAACCAACAACCAACAGCTCATATGGACTGTTCGTGTGATGATTCAACATCAGTCAAATGTCTATAATAAGAACTCCACCAGGAGCCCCAGTATTTTACATTCTCCCCCGGGACTCCAGATGAGGGATATACTTTGTGGAGGGGTGGCAGGTACTCTGACCCACAACAGATGGAATCAGATCCCAAAGGGTCTTTAACAGATACTTCTTTCAAAGTAGCTTCATGTTAAAGAATAATCTCACAGTTTAGATATGAGTTGATTTTAAAAATGTTAATAATAATCTAGCAGAGTCTTAGACTTGTAGGAATGGTGTTTACAATAGGGAGTCTTCCAGAAACTTTTATCATTATAGAGGAGATGAGACAGGCGTACATATAATCTGGCACACAGATATCTCTCTAATCTCTTTTCTCTGAATTGCAAAACTTGGCAGAGAGGCAAGATCTAGTGGTGATGAGGGACTTCAACCAGCAGGACAGCTGCTGGAAGTCTCATGCAGAACATCTGATGAATATTTGCCTGGCCTTGCTGACAACTTCATCTCTCAGTAGGTAGAAAAAGCAATGAGGGAGAACTGCTACTCAAGACTTAATTATGACCAGTAAGGAAGACCTGGATAACGATTTGTATGTGATAGGAAACTGGAAGGAAAGTGACTATGCCATTTCTGGAAACTAACAATAAATGATAGGGTGGCTCCTTACTATAAAGAAATATGGCAACCATCTCAGTTCTTTTGGGAAACAGGCAATGTATGAACAGATTAATTAAAACATCCAGATCAGTGTACCCCAGACACTAGGAAAGTAGATTTCTAATAGTTCAGAGCAAAGAATTATGATCTTGTGACCCATGATGCAAAATAGTAATGGAGCTCCACTCTCTAATGGGATGGGCACTTCTAAGAAATGAAATTCAAATACAATAATTATGAGTCATCCTGATATTAAAGGGAGAAGGCAGCTAACAAAACCCATGGGGATTTCTAAAGAGCTCTTTGATGAGCCCAGATTGAATAAAGGCCTTCACAAAAGATATAAGAAGGAGAACATAACAGAACAAATCCAAAAGTTCACATGGTCCTGTAAGGACAATAATAATGATAATGCTCACAATTTACAGAGGATTTGCTGTGTGCCAGGAACTGTGCTCCACACTTTTACACATATTAACTCACCGGTTCCTCAGGAGAACATGACAAAATAGATGTAATATTTATCTTCTCTTTACAGATGAAGGATCTAAAAAACAAAGTGGTTAAGTTACTAGCCTGAGGTCAAAAACTCAGTAAGTAGAGAGTTGGGATTTGAATCCAACTAAACTGGCCCAAGAGTTGACACTCTTAACCTCTGTGCTCTACTTCTGTCTACTTCATGATACTTCTCAGGACATTATGTGGCAGGTTAGACAAGAATGCATAGGTCTTTGGCAGAGTAATAGCTTCAAACAGCTTTCAAAGGGGATTCCATATAAAAGGAAGAAAAAGAAATAATGAAAAAAATTGAGGTGGTAAAATGGGAACAGATGCTAAAAAAAAGGCAGCTCTATTAAACTCTGATTTTGTTGTCATTTTCTCCAAAGAGAAGGTTTTTCAGTTGGAAAAGGTAGATTACACATTGTTGTAGTCTTGAAGTCGAATTTTTTTTAAAAAGGACAAAGCTTCCAGTTGCTCTAAAATATTAGCTGGCCTGGGATTTTGAGGATGTTACTTGTTCAAAAAGGAAACAAGATCCATCTGTGCTGGGATTGCAGCATCAAAGTAGAGTGTCCAGGTAAGAAAGAATAAAGGGGGATCAGTCATGGAACCCAAGATCCTGAAGACCATCCAGTCCAGCTCTTCACTCCATTTTACTCCATATTGTCAACTAGTTCTGAGAATTATGCTCATTTCTGGGTGTAATATTTGGTGAGGAGTATTGGCTAATCATTACTCCATCCATGTCCAGAGAAATGAAAATCGATGGTAAAGAATAGATACCCTGCTGTGTGAAGAGCTCTGGATGGAAATGGGGCTGTCTTGTAACTGGACATGTAACATTTGCATGTGTTTCCCCATTTACAAAGTGCTTTCATGTGTTATTATCTTTCTTGATACATTCCCCAAAACATTATTCAGCGGTAGATGCTCCAAAGCCTATTTAACAGAAGGAGCCAAATGGAAGAGGAGGAAACCAACATGCTAGCAGAACTGGAACTGAGTTTAAGAAAAAGGCTCTGCCCAGTATATCAAGCTCCCTCATGCCTGCTGTCCTCAAAGATCTGAAGAACTATCGTGTAGAAGAGGTGTTGTTTTGTTCTTAGTTCTATCTGAGCTCTGAAGTGTAAAGAATTTCCCAGCACCCTGACTCTGTTTAAATGTAGCCAAGAGGATGACATGTAAGGTTACTCCACTGACTGAAGGGTTAGTCTGTTAGAGTGGTGGTTCTCAGGCTTTAGAATTTCATGAACAAAACAGCAGCAGCAGCAATAATAAATGAAGGACCTGCACAGATTTAACAACCCTACCACTTGCCTTTTATCACGTCCTTAAAGGAAGGGAAACTTAATACCAAAGAAAGGGTAGTCTACCAATACATTGCCTTTCTGTTTTTACATTTTGCTGCATACTGCTAAAAAAAAGAAAAAAAAATTGTCACAAATTGGCAACAATCCACAGACCATTGTTTGGGAAACATTGGATTAGAGAATTTTTAAGATTCTTTCTAAATTTAAAAATTGTACAATTTTGAATCATATATTTTGGTACTTAATTATACCTTTCTTATATTTTAGCTAACATCTTGAAAGCTTACTCAGTGCCAAGAAATGTGTTAAGTTCTTTACGTGTCAGTCAATTTAATTCTGCAAGTAACCCTACATAACAGATGTTTGCTAGTCCACTCTCAGTGGAAACTGAAACTCAGAGAAGCTCTGTGTCTTAGGTCACACCCCCGGGAATTGAACTTTGGTCTCTGACTTCAGTGCATTTAATAATTGCTATTAGATTGAATGTTCGTGCCCCCCCCCCCGAATTCGTATGTTGAAATCCTACCCCCCAGTATAATGGTTAGGAGGGGAGCCTTTGAGAGGTGACTAGGTCATGAGGCTTGGGATTAGTGCCCTTATAAAAGAGACCTCAGAGACGTCCCTATCCCTTTGCCATGTGATGACACAGTGAGAAGATAGCTGTCTATGAACCAGAAAACTGGCCCTCACCAGGCACGGAATCTGCCAGCACTTTGATCTAGGCCTTCGCAGCCTGGAGAACTGTGAAAAATAAATGTTTGTTGTCTATAAGCCACTCGCTCTGTCATATTTTGTTACAGCAGTCTGAGCAGATTAAGACAACAACTGTGTTACATGCCCTCTATTATTAAATATTAATAAAATATTTCAAGTATCTTTATAAACTCTGAGTTCCTAGATGGCAGGGTCTGTGGTTTCTGAATTTAATTTCTGAATCTCACCATAGCAGCACAGTATCTCTACCGTATTGAACAAAATTAGCCAGCATTTACTGAATGTCTGCTATGGTTCAGCTCGTAAACTCAGGGTGTACTGAGGCACACGGATAGATATTCAATGATCAGCGGGTCCATATAGGAGACTTTCGAACCTATGAAATTGTTAAAATAGTGCTCTCATTAAACTTGTATGCTATCTGATCATCCAACCTCACAGAACTCACGAGGAAGGAGAGTCTTTTCTCTGACTTAACAACATCAAGAAGAAAGCCCTGATGTTCTGCTGCTTCTCAGATTCTCCTCTCAGTGCCTGGGAGCACAGCAAGGCCTCGCCTGTCCCTGACTCCCGCGTTGTCCCCCCACCTAGCGCCTGCCCACTGTCTGACAGCCCGAGAGACCCAACAGACTCTCCCCTGGGCTGCTGGCGCCCCTGTCCCATTCAAAGGCGGCTGGGATGAACCCGCAGTGCGCCAGGTAGTAAGGAAAGCTGGTTCAAGGAGAAAAGGCGGGGGTTGGGGATAGAATCGCCAGGAGGAAAAGATTCTAAAGGGACTGGGAGCCCGATGTCTGACTTCGCAGCTTATATTCATACAATGCTCATCATCTGCCCACTGTCCCGTGTGCCAAAAGGGTGTTTTTGCATCGCGCTGCCACTTTACCGGTGAAAAACCGTGTGGCTGCCGAGAACGTGCAGTCCTGTCCGCTCAGCAGTTATCTCAGCACGGACACCACGGCAGACACGCTTCGCGGATTCGCCCGGCCAGGCGGCGCTGCCCCCCGCGGCTCTCCGGCCGCCGCCCCGCGGGAGGGCGCTGGGTCCCGACCGGTCGGGACGCCCGTCCCCGACGCGGTGCTCGCCCGCTCGGCCCTCAGGGCGCGGGGCTGTAGGCGGGTGAGAAGGAAAGTGAGAAGAGCAAACTCTATCCATGACAACCTGAAGGTGGCAATAATCACATTTACTTGAAAACTGCCAGAGAATGAACTACATGGTCTATGTGGATATGCAAATGTGCAAACATATGCAAATATATGTAAATGTGAGACCCTCTTAACTGTTTTCTCCATCTGGATGTGGCCTCTTGTGGTGAGGCCAGAGGGAAGTGGGCTCTAAGTGATGGATTCTGCCCAGTTCTCCCTCTGGGCTGAGGGGGAAGCTGGAGAAACATACCCTTTGTTGTGCTGGTCACCTTCCTCCCATAGCTGGGGTTTGGGAGGGGGCTCAGGCACCTTAGGTTAACAAGTACACGTTGTTTTAATTCACGTGATCTGATGAGAAACCAGGCTGTCTGATCCTTGTTCCCTTCTTCGTCCTCAGTCCCTGCCATCCCTGGCCGGGATCATGGTGTGATAATCTGACAACATTATCATGCTGCTGAGTCTCACAATAACCTGGGAACCTTCCACATCCCTGCACCTCAGCCATCACCTGTAAAACAAGAAGGCAAAACCTGATTCTCTTTAAGCTTCCTCCCAGAAGGTCATAGCTGAATGTCTGGAATTTGTGATGGGAAATGTAGCAACAGGGCTGTGTTGTTGTAACTCACCACCAGCTGGATGCACGAGAGAGGAGGGGGCAAGGGCTTTGCATTCGTTCTGGAACACAGACCTGGGTTCAAATCTTAGGTTTTCCTGGTTCCTAACAGTTTATACATGGACAAATTGCATAACTTCTGAGTGGAGGGTCCCATTTCTCTTTTCTATAAAGGAGTTCATTAGCCCACAAAGGTTTTTGTACTTAACCTCTATCTTCGATACATGCATTAATATATACAGCACACATTTAAAATGCATTCTATGTGTCCAGCACTGGGCTAGGTTCTAGAAATCAAAAGATAAAACAACCATAGCCTCTGTCCTTAAGAAACCTAGTCTAGTGGGAGTAACATACAAGGAAGGAGGTTAAATAACACAGGGCAATAATTACTGTGCCCAAGATGCTCTGGGAGCACACAGCAGGTACAGCAAACTCACCAACCTAGCCTGAAGGGACACGGAGGATGGTTGAAGCTCAGGGGATATCTGAGCCAAGACTGGAAGAACAAGTAGGCACTGGACAGATGAAGGGGAGGTGTTGAGAGCTTCCCAGGCCAGTGGAGAAGCCCCATGCAAAGGCACAGAGGCCTGAGAGAAAGTGGCTTGCTTTGGGGGAGCTCCTTGTCATTCGTCATGTCTGGAATGTGGCATGATTGGTGAGGCTGGAGAGGCAGGTTTGGGGAAGGTTAGGAAGGCCCTTGGGAGCCATGCTAAGGCTGGCTTTACTCCAGGACGATGAGAAGCAGGGACACTCAGAGGAGTGGATAGACCGACATGCTTTAAGAATCTATTTGACTGTGGGTGGAATCGTCTTGGGCAGAGTCAGGCTGGAGCCTGGGAGGCCCATCAGGAGGCTGGAATATCAGCTCCCATCTTCCCTGAGAAGCTGGACCTGCGCAGTCCAGGCCAACATCCTGCAGCGTGGACCAGAACTGCTCCTCAGTACCACTGTGAGGCAGGCAGAGTCTGGTTTCCGGCTCCCCCGTCTCTGCTCTTTCATCCATTGAGTTCCTTATCTCTCTTCAGCTGCTAGCTTTTCTCCTGTTGCCCTTGACCCTCCTTGTGGCAACATTTCTGATACATTAACTTGCACATAGTGCCCATTGTTTAATTCATTGCCTCTCTTAGAGAAGTGTCTATGTTAGAAGAGGAACACAGGGAGAGGGCAGTGTTTGCCAGTGAGAGAGCGATCTCTAATAGCAGAACTTTCAGGTATCAGTGGAGTGTGTGTGGAGTGGAGATTGGGCTGGGAGGGGTCTGTGCCTCCAAAGGCCAACAAAGTCTGGTCACTGGGAATGGGGCAGCATGGCCTCTGCCTGAAGGACACGGTGCCCAAACACAGAGTCTAGATGCAGTAGACCGTGTGTGGCTGGGCACACACATGCACGTGCGTGTGCTCGCTTAGTCCTGTGTCTGTGGGTACATGGCATGAGACCCCACGTGCACCTTGTGTGCTGTCTCTGCTGTCTGCAGGGAGTGTTCTCCTCCATTCCATGGCCAGCTCCTCAGCACCCCTCAGCATCACTTTCCATCTTGCCTTCCCTTCACGCCTGATGTACTGACAATTTCCCACGGTCACCTTTCCTAGAGGTCCCTCCCACCCAGAGCAGAAGAAAGAAAGATAGAAAGGTTGTATTCCTCATTGCCACATAGCCCTCAGCCCTCAGCCCTCAGCCCTGTGCCATTTGGGGCAAGGTCTGAGGAAGGTCTGCTTTTCTGGGGCACAGAGAACCTGGGAAAGAATTGGGGATATGGCTTATTGTCACTCTTTCTAAAGCCTGGGAACTAAGTGCGTGTGCAGGCCTGTCCTCAATGCAAGGTGATTCCTGAGTTTTTGAGGTAGAGTCTGGAAGGCAAGGAGACTGCTGGAGGTGGCAGCCGGGTGGGAGACGGGAGCCCACGTTGAATATCCAACAAAATGTGGAGCGCTTCTTAAAATTCAATGTGCAAAAAATCACCCAGGATCTTGTTGAGTGAAGGTTCTCAATCAGCAGCAGGCCTTGGGTGGGGCCTGAGAGTCTGCCTTTCTTGCAAGCTCCCAGGTGATGCCAATATTGATCCATAGCCCATACTTCCAGTGGCATTAGTAGAATAAATAACATTAACGTGTTTTCAATGAGTTGGGGGAAGCTCAGTGTCTGATACACAGACAAGCTTTCCCAACTACTCCACCCTCCCACAACAATAAGGAGCTTCCAAAGGGCACTATAGTCTAAGGAATGGAAATTAAAGGAGAAGATTATGAGAAGAGTTAGAATGTGGTCATTTTAGGGTCCTCAGAATGAGATTAGATATGATAAAGAGCACTGCAAAGGTGCCATTGCTTTTCAGCAGTCCAAGAGCATTTTATGCTCTGTTCTAGATAATGTTGTAATACAGTAAAGGCCA
>NW_012153507.1:6540396-6600656 GCF_000956105.1 Propithecus coquereli
ATCCTCCTGCCTCAGCCTCCCGAGTAGCTGGGACTACAGGCACGTGCCACCATGCCCAGCTAATTTTTTCTATATATATACATTTTTAGTTGTTCAGATAATTTCTTTCTACTTTTAGTAGAGATGAGGTCTCGCTCTTGCTCAGGCTGGTCTCAAACTCCTGACCTTGAGTGATCCACCCGCCTCGGCCTCCCAGAGTGCTAGGATTACAGGCGTGAGCCACCGCTTGGCCTGACTCTCTTTTAAAGAAATGAATGCTCCTTAAAGCTTTCTGTTAAACATCATCTCAGGAAGATTCTATTAGTCCTTTGGTCACAGTGCTGTGTGGACACCCAAGGACAGAGCTGGAAGGGTAACTCTTAGCAGTCCAACTCTTGCCTTTGTGAGAACTTATGTTTAGGTGATATGGCCCCAAAAGGCAACAGACATTTTCCCAATTGCCTGCAGGGCAAACTCTTCTTTAATACTAATTGCAGTATATTTCCTCTCTGGTGTAATTCATTTTACAGCTTCCACATCTGTTGGCTCATTTAATCTTTACATCAGACCTGTGAGCTAGCAGGGCAGGTTCATTACTTGATTTTTCTCAAGTGAGAAAACTAAAGCTCAGGAAGCTAGTAGGTGATACAGCCCCAAATGCATGACCCATGTCTTCCAACTCAAACCAGTGCTCTATCTGGCCACCCAACTCTGATACATTTTGTACTTTTCCAGGGAATGAAAATGACCCTTGGAATCCCTAACTGATGGCCTGGTATTCTGGGGAGTTGTCTACCCTGGGTTGTGAAAGTTGTATATCTATATCTCCCATTCCCCTTCTTTATCTAAATTTAGATCATCCAAGACAAGGTGAAAAGAGGCAGGGGGAATTTGGAAAGCAATTCCTGAGTTCTGCCAGCTTAATTTTCATTGTTAATTGTAGAGAAGAACTTTCTAAAATATGTCTTTAGGCTTCTCTGCTTTCTTTCCCCAGGCATCCTTCATCGATCCCTCTTAGAGCCCATATCAACAAATCCTCTGGCCATACTTGGCTCTGGAGAAGTGGGAGCTGAAGTGACAGCTTCTGACCACTAGAGGGACCCCAGGCACCAGCTACAATATTTCCACAGCAATTGGTGCCTGGCATGGTACCCACTTCTTGGAAAAAATCAGTTCAAGTGCATATCTGGCAAGGAATCCCTTCGTTGTTCTACCAGCCAGGCTCAAAAGAGACCAAAGTATCCCATCTCTGAATCAGAGAAATTTAATTCCAGAATCCAACCAAAGAGATTAAAATCATCACAAGTGAGACCCAGACACCAGAACCAAAGAGTATGCATTTTAGTCTACTGTTCTTTTGCTGAATGTTATAATCATAGGGTTTCAGAATCTTCTAGTCCTAAATATTCTGATTAAGGATATCTCGGATTGGGTCTAACCTACTGAAAATCTCTCTCCAGGTAATTCTGATGCACTGCCAATTTGGGAGAAAGCTGCTAAACTGGTCCCAGCTCTATCCCAGTGCAGGGGTATCCTCTGCTACACTTTGATAATTTGTTACTGTCAAGCCTCAGCTTGAATCCTTTCTGTAACTATCAATTCATAACTCAAATTATTTTTACCTTCTTATTCTCTTCCTCTTATTCACACCAGTTCTTTTCTCTCATAACAGCATTTGTAATTTATTTGTGTGTTTATATGTCTAACCTCTGCCTTTCATTTTAGTCTCTAAACTTCACAAAGGCGAGGCCCACATCTGATATGTTCACCACTGTAAAACAAGAACACAGAGCAGTGTACAATATATGATATGCTCCTTCATACTTCCTTCCTTCCCTCCTTCCTTCCTTCCTTCCTTCCTTCATTTTGTTCCTTTCTCCCATCCTTTAATTAACAAGAATGAGACAGCCATCCTTGTGGCACAGATTCAATGGTGGAAAGCTCTTCCTAACATTCAACCAAACCAGTCTCTCTGTTATTTCTTCCCATCCAGGGTTTCTAGTTCTGAAGCTACACACATCTAATGCTTTTTTTAACAGTGCAACTATTGAGTCAAAGACAGCTATATATTTTCTACACTTTTCCAGTGAAAATCTCCTCCCTCTCCCCCCCACTTTCTTGCACTTTCAGTCTCTCCTTATAAAAGTAGCAAAGTCTTTAGATTGTCACCATTTCGGGTACCCCTCTCTTAAGAGTTCTCATTTGTTGGTGGCCCTTCGGACATGTGGTAGCCGGAGCTGAGCACTCTGTTCTAAATATGGCCTATCCGGGGCAGGAGTGGTGTTGTGCCCTCCCTTGTCCTGTACACCGTGTCTCTTAATGCTGCTGGAGTCTGCATTAGCGTTTTGGCTACCGCACGCACTATTGAATCATCTTTAGCATGTGGCCAAGCGAAACCTCTAAGTCTTTTTTTTTAAAACAAGAACTTCTGTTGATCCAGGTCTCTTCCATCCTGTTTTTGCACAATTGCTTTTTTAAAATGCAGGTTTTGCATTAGTCTTTCTTAAATTTTATTTAATTTCTGCAATTTTGGCTAGCCCAGTGACCTTCCTTCCCCTCGTTCTTGTCACACTTCCCAAAGCTTTCCGTGGATCTCCCCTCATCAAGCACTCAAGTGTGTGAGGTAAGCAGACCTCTTCTGGGGCTTGAGGGAGACCATGGCGAGTATGAGAAGCATGATTGTGTCTTTGGAAGCTTCTGGGCTAATAGCAGAGGCAGTCCACTTCATCCTCACCTCTTTCTCAGGTCACAGACAGAAAAGAGCCAACTAATTTGTAAAGAGCTTTCTTCTCCAATGCTCCACACCCATTCCCTCTCCTCTGGGTAATTGGCTTTTAGCCTGTTGGCTTCCAGAATCTACCACAACCGCCTCGGGAGAGCGTGTAAGGGCAAGTGGCATTTATTCTTTTATCTTCTCTGTGTCTGCACATAAAGAACATTCCTGGACGTGACCGTGAGATAGGACCATGCAATGACCAGGGGCTTCGCGATTTGCTGTGGGTCTTTGGCTGTGAAATAGAAGCCTGTATGGGAAGTCTAGGGGACTGAGGGCTTTGTGGATTTTTCTCTGTGTCCAGGGATCCAAAAATACATTCAAGATTGTCTGGGAGAGGACTGGGAAATCCTGAGAACCAAGAAAGGAAGGAAAGGGACAGGAGGGAAGCAGATGGATTCAGAGAAATGCTTATGTCTATAATTGTATATGATTCATTTCTGTGTCTTCCAGCACCTCTCATAGCATCTTGAACTTAGTTAGGTACTCAATAAATGCTTTACACGAAATGGATTATACACCCCCGAGTGCCTTAAAGGGTTAACCCAAGTACCCAGAGCTGCAGGGAGATGAACTGACACAGGGGGCGACAGAGCCCAGAAGGTGAGAGAAGAAGCTGGCACTCAGAGGTAGCAGGGGCCAGCACGGCAGGGGCACTAAGCTGAAACCAAAAAGGAGGAGGGAAAACTGAGGGAGGAAAAATGGAGACAATGACTTATAGGTCCAAGGAGAGTGTGGGCTCTCTCCCTGACTGTGATGAAATCTGAGGAGGTGGCTGGACTTCAAATTTGATTCTGAACCAGGGAAGGACTTTGTCTCCTGGATCTCTGGGGGAGTCTCCGTGACTCACTTTTCCTCAAGTAAAGATGAAAAATGACAAGCCTTCCCAGCTTTCCCCTGCTGTCCAAAGCCCGGCAATATCCCAAAGGAAAGAAAACATTGTTCCTCCAACGTGTGGCTCAGGAAACGTGGTGAAGTCCCCGGCTCCAATCAGCTGTAAATTGACACAGAAAACAGGTCCACAGGCCAGAAACCTTGTACTGACAGTTCTCCAGTCTCTTTAGCCCCCACAGGGTCGAATGCTGTGGGAGAGATACTGATCCTCTGGAGGACTTAAGGAGAGGAGGTCAGTTTCCTGTCAGTTTTCTAACCAATGATTTGCTTACTTGGTCCTCTTATCCCTTGGACGGTGAACCCTCCAGTGTGGGGAACCAAGCTTCATTCATACAAATTTAATTCTTTAATTTACATATGTTATAAATGTATCCCGAGCTCTGACCACCTTCCAGTCACAAGAGAGAAAAGACTTTTGCACGGTTGGAGCTTATTTTCTAGTGGTGGAAGGAAGGGGGGTGGACAGGCAATAAACTGGTAAGCAAATAAACAAATAAACAAGACAATTTTAACATGTGATAAATGTTACAAAGGAAACATCCCAGGTGAATTAGTAGGGAATAATTGGGTGCACGGGTGCAGCCGGGGCTGCATCCCATTGGATGTCAGGGAAGGTCATTAAAGAGGTGATATTTACGTGGAGACCCCAAGGATGGAGGTGTTGTTCTCCTAAAGAGCACAGGAAAGGGTGCTCTGGGCAGAGGAGAAGTCAAGTGCAAAGACTCTTAGAGTGGAAAAGAGATTTGCCTCTTGAAAGAACAAAAGTTGGCACTGGGCATAAAGCTGAGTGAGCATGGGGGTGACAAAGCCATGGACTGACCATGGAAATCCTGTCAGATAGTGCAAAAGCACTTGGGATTAACTCTAAGTGCTGCAGGGGGCAACTAAATGCCAAATTGGGGGTGTAAGATTAGATTTTCCTAAAGAGAGAACTTTATTACTTTCATTGGATTTTCTAAGAGGACAGCATTCTTCTTCCCCTCCTCCACCAATGATAGCAATACCTGATTTAGAGGGAGAAGACAAGGTCCACGCTCCTAGAAAGACTAGAAAGACTGAAAGACGCAGATGGAGCTACATACAGTGTATTCTTCCAGGACACAGAGAACTACCTAGGAAAAAATACCTGGGAAATCTTCGGAAATCAGCAACTTTAAGTGCTCATAAACATCCTAGGAATATGCAAAGAAAGGAGGGGAGAAATGGCAGCCATGGGGAAATCGAGAGTCTCATGCTAGAAACCAAGTTTGCAATTAACTGGGTAATGACTTAGAGATACTTGAGAATTACAAGGGCTTATTTCCTCTTATTTATAAAAACGTATCTGAAAGACTTCCATTTCTTTTCTTTCTTTCTTTTTTTTTTTTTTTTGAGAGAAAGTCTTACTCTGTTGCCCATGCTAGAGTGCCGAGTGCCATGGCATCAGCCTAGCGCACAGCAACCTCAGACTCCTGGGCTCAAGAGATCCTCCTACGTCAGCCTCCCTAGTAGTTAGGGTTACAGGTGCATACCACCACCGCACCGGGCCAATTATTCTATTTTTAGTAGAGATGGGGTCTCACTCTTGCTCAGGCTGGTCTCCAATTCCTGAGCTCAAGCAGTTCTCCTGCCTTGGCCTCCCAGAGTGCTAGGATTACAGGTGTGAGCCACCACACTCAGCCAAAGATTTCCTAAACCTAAATGTGGCATAAGATGCCTGATAAATCCCCCTAAAGTGATGTCCCCAAATCTCCCTAAACCAATTTCCCAGACACTTTCTTGTAGAGATTTGTTCTTCCCTTCACCAAAAAGTTATAGAAAAGATGAAAGCTAACATTTTTTGCCAAACTGATTTCTAAACACCCCCACCCCCTGGTGTGCCCCACACCCCTCCTGCACAAATCACCTAGAAGATGTTGAGAGATGATTTGGAAGGACTTGGACTTGTTAATTAACCTGAACAGTCACATTCGTCTGCAAGGTGCATTATTGTTAATTAAAACTGTGATTCTCCTTGTGCCCAGACGGCGGGCTGCTGTTGTCAGAATAATTAGATAGCATACGATGGTTTTCATGCAAATCCCTGGCAATTAGACTTGGCGAAGAATTGGGTTTGAAATCCCAGTGAAATTCTCAATCAGAATTCCTCTGAGGGTGGCTCCAGAAGGAAGGTGATGATGGAGTTCGAGTATAGCAAAATAGAGGCAGGTAAAGGGTGTGAGGACCAGGCATTTGTTTCCTAAATCATTCCAGAGAGGCCCCAGCCCGAAATAAAAGAATGATGGCATCAATGTGATGTTCAAACTTACCTCAAACAATAGGTCTCCCTCCTTAAAAAAAAGCAATGCAAATTGACCTTCGCTGAGTCTTTATGTGCTCCCAAGAGCTTGCCACCCTGGCTCTCATCTTTCTGAAAGGATTTTTTCTTTAGCCAGGAGGCCCAATAACTCACATACAACTAAAGTCTGTGCCAACCCTAAGATTAAATTCTTAAGGGTTCTAAGGAAACAAGATTTCTATTCCTGAAGGGTTGTAGAAAAAATGCCAGATTCAGACCAATTTAGAGTGGTTTGTGGCATGGAAGGGGTTAAATGGATGGGTAGCAGGTCCACAGGAGAGCTTTAAAGAAAGGACTGAGGTCAGGGTTAGACTTAAGGAGGAACTCTCCAACTGCCACACAGAGGATGGCAGGGAGAGGGCAGTTCCCAAGTGACTGGGGCAAAGCCAGAGAGTGTCAGCCTGAGGAGGAGCAGCCCTGGGGGCACTGTCTCCAGCCGGCTCTGACCTCTTATCAGCTTCGGGCTTCTGCCTCTGCCTTTTCTTTGTGCAGGGTGTGATAGCTGCTGGGCTTTACCCTGGAGTCTGGAGTTTTCTCTGGACTGAAGCAGGAGGGATTTGGACGTTCCAGGTTGGTGGGCAGGAGGTGGTGTTAAGAAAAGCTGAGTGGGCTTAAATTACGCCTCCCTAGCATCAGGTTGACACTGGAAGATTCAGGGAGTCAAAAACATCCTCTCATCCCTCTTAACTAGGTCAGCGTCCAAATCAGTACCTTGGAAGGGAGGAGAGCAACATCTGGCAGGATTGAGAGAGTGGTCAAGGGTTGGAGGGGAAAATTTTGACAGGAGACTGGAAAGAAAACAGGAGAGAAAGAAAATAGAAGGATACATTTCTGAACTGTGGTTAGAGACCTGAGCATAATTTAGGTTTGTAAATGATTTCCTTTTTCTTCATTTTCCCTTCCTTCCTTTCTGTTTCAGAATGCCTCCCGCGTTTCAATCGGTCCCTAAATCCCGCCTTCCAATTTTTGATGCACCAGTCAGGAGCTAACCTGGTAGTTGCTAAGAGACAGGAGGTGGGAGATTTAGGGGCTTTGTCATGGCACCCACCCAGGAAAATTCCCCAAGCCTTTTGCACCCTCCTGCCTGAGATATTCTAACTGATCTCTCCTCCTCTCCTGCACTCTCCTGTTTATTCCCAAGCCCAGAGAGTCAAGTAGAAACATTTTAAGGAACAAGCCAGGCATAGCACATATTTGGAAAATGGAAAGACTGTAATTGGATTCAGAGATGAGGTAATTGCTCAAGTTTCCCCAGCCTTTAGTTGGGTTGGAGGGAGGAGCTCATTGTTTTATGGCCTCTTGGATAGAGGGTAAATTTGTTGTTGGTGGTAAAAGGTGTGCCCCTTATGAAAAGGGGCTTATTCCTTCTAAGCACCACCTAAATTTGGCTGGGTAGAGGTTGCCAAAAATCCTCTAAGGTCACAAGTAAGCAGCTGGAGCATCAGGGGTGTATTTGTGGAAGAGGGGCCCAGGATATTGGGGTATAGTGTGGAAGGTGGAAGGAAAGATATAAGTGAGAAGGAAAGGTTTATTTTAAAAGCTGGTGTTTGAAAGGGAAATTTGGGGAATTCCAAGCAGAAGATGAATCAGATCCCCCTTTAAGTTTCTACGCCCTTCACAACTTCTTGATCTTTTCTTCCCTCCACACATCCTACACAGAAAAGACTAGGCAAAAAAACCAGGGTACAGAAAACTCATTTGGTTAAGGAGTGAGTCATAAATCCTGATTTCACATCCTGAAAACAGAGATGAGCGCAGAATTAAGTAGGGGGCGGGGCCATGAGAGAGGTCAGTGCACACACAGAGGTGTGTGTGGCTCAGACACTGGTGGAGATGCAAGCACATGGGCGGACGTATGTTATCACATGCACACATCTAATATGAATACAGGCTGTAGCAGGTCTAGAACAGACACACAGAAACACACACACAAGAATTAGGGTCATGCTGAGGAACCTGGGAGAGATGACTCCTAGGAGGTAGCTTTGAAAATTATCTTGGTATGTTACCGGGAAAGTCCATCCTGGGGGAAGGACTAAGTAACTCCCCCTGCACTGCTCTGATCTCTAACCGACACCAGAGAGGAGACAGAAGACAGAGAGGGAGGCTGGATGGGTAAGACACGGAAGAGAAAGTATTGCTGTGGGCTTTGTCGTCACTCTTCTCTCTTCTTCTCTGTGGGTTTTGCTTCCCATTCCATTTGCTTTCTGCAACAGTTTCTCTTCTTTCTTCAGCTGCTAAGCCCTTGCTTCTAGTTTTTTGGGCTTGGCTGCTCCCCCCACGCTCTGGTACCTCTTCTCTTCCCTCTGGGAACCGCAGTAACCCCACTTCCTTAAGAGAACATCTGTGTGCCCTGTGGATATTTATAGGTCATTCACTTTCTCTCCAGGACACCTAGAGAAAAAGACACTAGGAGGAAAGTCTGGCATAAAACGTCTCTTTCTCTCCGTTCTCCTTCCTCTCCTTTCCATCCCCAGACAAAATAAGAAACCACCCGCTTCATAAAAGCAATATAGACTTTAATTCAGGTTGACAGGTGGGAAGAAAGCTAGGATTTGTCTTCAAGGGTGTCCAGATGAGGCCATCTTTCAGGGAGGGGCAGGGAAGACAAGGAAGTGCGGGTGGCCTGGTAGCAGAACAGGGCCAGGAGCAGGGGCGTAGCCACACAGTGCAATATTGCCAGGGCTTCTGTCAGGTTCAGCAGCAGGTCCAGAACCTGCTGGGCTAGACATGTTGGCAGCAGCAATAACCTGAACCTCACTAGGGAGTCCAGTCCCAGAAGCACCCCATAAGGCCACCAGAAAATGAACCAGGCCCAGAGGATACCAACCCAGGGGCCTGGCCCCCTGCCCAGTGCCTTCATCAGCCCCTTGGTGCCCAACAAACCCAGTGGCAACAAGACGAAGACGACAAGACAGCCAACAGTGTGTATGAATTGCAAAATCTTCAGGTCGCTGCTGGATATCAGGGTGCACAGTCCCTGGGAAGTGCCACTGGCCAGGGTGATTGGCAACGCCAATAGGGCAGCCACTCCCCAAAGTCCCACAGTGAGCCCCAGGGTGAGGCGTGGGAACTGGCCTGCACCCAGTCTGGGGCCCAGGCAGGCATGGCACGCTATCAGCAGAGCCTGCGCAAAGGCGGAGCCATACCAGACACAGTAGCCCAGTCTGCACAGGGTGGCGCTGGGGGTGCTACTTAGCCCTGGCCCCAGGATGGGGACCACGATGCTGAAGAGGGCACTGCCCACAGCCAACTGCGCCAGGATGGGCCGCCCAGGGCAGAGCTGCCAGTGGAAGAGAGGTCTGAGAAATGCGAAGAGCACAGCTCCACTGGCTAGGATGCCCAAGACGCTGGCCAGGATGAAGAAGGGCAGCGAGGAGTCGTCCAGCAGGTTACAGGAGTGGCAGGGGGCTGCTGCTTCCAGGCTGCTGTCGTAGTCAAGGGCTTTGAGGGAATCGTTCCCATAGTCAGAATAATTCCAAAATTCATCATCGAATGTCAGCTGAGTTAAGTTCTCCGCAGATGAGCGGGCAGACTCCACCTGGAGGATATGGGGGGGGCATCAGAGCAGCAAGTTACCCCACTGAAGTGTCTCCTGGGAGCCCAGTGGAAGGTGAGAGGGGAGGACAGAGGGGATTCAGGGAACAAGGGAGCCGTGGGAGCTGGATGCAGTGAGGACGGAGGAAAAGGACCAAGCAGGGAGACTGAGGAGCCTGTGCAGGAACGAAGAGTCACGAAAAGCCAGGGAAGGGGTAACGGGCAGGCCGGTACGGGAGGAGCAGGACCTGGATGGAACCGACTGAAGGGCAGACCAGAAGGAAAACAGTGGGGAGCTCGGAGGCTGGCCCAGGAAGGAGAGAAGGAAAAAGATGTTTCAAAATGAGAGAAAACGGAGGGAAGGGATCCGAGATGAGGAGAAAAGGGAAGAGGTCCAAAGAAAGGAGGGGCAAACAGAAGGAGTTGTGGGGACTGTGGGGGCTGTGGGGCTCGGCCCCTGTACTCACCCGGTGCAGACAGTTCCCCATGGCACCGCCAGGCTCAGGACGGGCAGAGAGAAGGGCTGGGACCGCTCTGGCTCTGGCTCCGTCAGCGCCTGTGGCTCCAAGATAAGTATCCAGGACTAATGAGGGCCATCGGCTTCTGGGCAGGGCCAAGGGGGGCATTCAGGAAGTCTTCATCATCCCCCCCACTGACTGTCCAAGCCTCAGGTCTGCATGGGGCACTGGCCCCCAGGTTTCCTGTTTTTTGGGTGAATCAACTGGTCTGAACTGCAGGCGGGAAAGGAAAAAGGTGGGGACCACAAAGTGGGCATGTTCCTGAAGTGAAAGGGAGGCTGAGAAACCAGGGGGCTTTCCAGCAAGTGGAGATTCTTCAAGCACAAGGAAGGAAGAAGGGGTCAGGGGTGATTTGTGAGGCAGAGATAAGAGAGGTGCTGGGAAGTGGGAGGGAAAGGGCAGCTGAGGTTGCTCCCTGTTCCTCCATCCCCTTGAACTTGAGCCAAGGAAGACAGTCCCAACGTCAAGTGTTGTGGAGAGTTGTTAGTGTGCTTTGGTGGGATTCATTCACCTGAGGGGTATATGCCTGTGGGACTGGGCTGTGTGTGTATCAGACGGGGCGTGGGAGCATACCTACCTATCTGTGTGTGTGTGTGTGCTGTGTATCAGCGTGCACAGATCTGTGTCAGGGCTAGGCGGGTGTCTGGGTGTGGGTATCGCTATCTCCAGGTCTGTGCGTTGCAGTGTGAGGAGGGAGGGCTGGGGTGGCTGTCAAGGCTGCCTAATGAAGCTACTTCAGGGAGCAATTGGGCATTTGCCTAGCCACCTATGGGCGCAGCGAATAAAGCATCCAGAAGAAGAAGAACACATGGTCTGACAAGTTAAAGTAGGCTCTGGGGGACAATGGGACAGCATATTTTAAAATGGGACTGTTGCCCACAGGGTAATCTCTACTCATATTTCTGTTGGGGACATAAAGTCTCTGGAACTGCTCCATCGGCCAGGCATCTTAGCAATGTGTAAAGTTTCTTATATGGGCCGGGGGTTGGGGGTGGCGGGCAAAGCTATTTCTCTCTGGCTGGCAGAGCAAGGGAATCTACAATGCAGGTGGATCCTCCCAAGCTGAGGCCTCTCCTCCTTGGTGGCCCCTGCCCCCTGCCCCCAGCTGCTTTCCCACGATCTCTGCTGTTTCATCACCTGCTTTGCACTTTACTTCCTCAGATGGGGAGACATAGCTTTGACCTTAGGAGGGGTGAACCATGGAGTGTCTGAGTCAGAACAATGTGATAGAGAGGGTTGGTTAGGGGACACTTTAATTTGTTCAAGAAGGCATGCGATGTTTTAACCCCAATTCTGCCAAGGATCTTCCATCCCACTCATGTAGGGGCATGTAGGGGCAAAGACCTCAGACTTCCTAGAGATTTCACCCTTTCCTCCCAGGACAGTAGCTCAAGATTCAGGTTCAACATGAAGGGGGCTGGAAAGAGTTTGGTGAAGGTCTGGTGCAGCCGTCCCGGACGGTGTTGACGTGTCTGCACCTCCGTCTCCACGCTGTCCGGCAATGCCTGGCAGAAGGCTGGGGAGAGCAGTCGGACGCCCCGCCCCAAACGCCTGGGAAAGGAAGGGCCCAGCAAAAGGGGATGAACACGCTTGTCTCCCTTGGAAAGTTATATTGTTTCCATACATAGATGCTCTTGGGAGAGCGGCCTGGCAAGGGACACACCACCCCTTGAGGTACCAGTAACAGGTACGAGGGATACCAAAAAATAGCCCTTATATACATGCATCCCAGCAGCAGCGAGAGCAGCAGAAAGGAGGCAGCCGAATGACACGGATAATCCAGATATATTGAGGGTGGCCCCTCTGAGATTAGCACAGGAGAGTTAGAAAGATTATAAAGATACACGATCCCCTCCCTGCTCCCTTCCCCCACCCCCACCCCGGACAGACACACACAGCACAACGGCACCTCTTCCCCCCGCCCCCCGTACAAATATGGCTTCTGTGTAATATGGACAGAGTGGTTCAGCTCGAAGAGGAAAAGTCATTTCCCAAAAGCGGGTGCTGGGAGACAAGGAGCCCGACAGGCCTGGGGCCCCAGGCTCCCTTGCTGCTGTAAGAGGAGGGGCCCTGGCGTAGGTGAGGGGCTGCCTGTGTGCCCAGGGCCCAAGCAGCGGCTGGAAGATTCACAACGGCATTACCTGAACTGAAGGGGGTGGGCAGACCTGCTGCGTTGCAGCTGCCCCGTTACGCACGCCCGTCGTCAGAGCAGGGAGGACATGCTGGCGGAGGGTGAGAGTGATGCCAGGGGCATCCCGGGTCTGAGGTGGGGCAGTCCGGCCAGGACGGGGAGGGCTAACAACCTCATCTCCACGGCAACCAGCTGGGGGCCATGGAAGGAAGACAGGAGAGCCAAAGCAAAAGCGGGGACACAGCCCTCAACTCACTGAGTACAGGCTATGGGAGAAAGAAGTGACGGTAGGTCATTCCAGGGTCAGTGCCACGGAGAGGCCTGAAGGGTGCATAGCAAAGGCTGTGGCACTGACTCCATGGCTGGGAGGAAGGGAAGCCAGGGAGGGGCTGAATCTCTGTGTCAGGGAGAGACAGTGCACAGCTGGGCAAACACACATCGCGGGACGCCTTTCTCCAAGACTGATGGGCGTTGGGGGACACAGACAATCCCAGGATGGAGCACCCTCCCAGGTGAGGTACAAGCTGCCCTGGAGTCCTCCACACCCGAGGCCTCCTTCACACGTCCCACAGCCCTGCCACCTGCCTGGGACACCTGGCCCTTGGCCCTCCTCCTCAATCCCCCCACCCCCACCGCCTCTCACTCACTCGCTCACACAGGCACACACACTCACACACGCACCCACAGGCGCACACGTGCACGCGCACGCACAGCGTTCACATTATTCCCTTAGTCTGGGCAGGAAACAGCTCAGTGCAGTGAAGCTCCTTTTAGTATTTTTGTTGTTATGTCTGCCTGGCTGCTGAGAGAGGAAGGGATGAGGGCTGGCGTAGGGACCAGGAAGGAGCACAGGGCAGCCAAGATGGGAGGAGCAGTTGCTGAGCAATGCCAGGGAGGAGTGGTTGCCGTGCAACTGTCCAGGGTCTTGGGTAAGAGTGAGGGGCCCCTCAGAGGGGGCAGCAGACACAGTTCAGGCCCCAGAGCAGCGCCTCTCCCACAGCTGCTGGAGCAAGGAGGGGCAGCTGTGCTCTGCTATCCCCCAAGGGCGATCCCCCTGGAAAGGGCCTGGCTTCATTCTTTTTGGGGGCAATGGGGGCGGTGGTCCATCTCTGCTATCTTTCCTCTCTAAATCTACCCTTCCTTTCAGGGACCCGTGTCCTCCCCAGGTTAAAGCCCTGGGTCCCTGTGTGGCTGCATGCCTTCTGCAGGTCCCATCTCCTTGGGGCCTCCCCCATTCACCCTTTTCCCATTGCAATGGAAGAGGGGTGTCAGGGTGGCACCCACCTCCCTGTCCATAGCTCCTGGCTTTCCCTAGCAGAGGGAAAGCCACCCCCAGCCCTTGCTCACAACTCCACCGCTCCTGGGTTCCTGGAGAAGCCTGGGAAGCTGCTCTGTTGTAGAGGATGGAGGGAGGGCTGGTGAGAGCCCCCACCTCCAAGCAGCCTTACCCTTTCCCTCCCCTCCACCATCATTCTCCTCCTAACACTCCAGGTTTTGTTTTTTTTTTTTTTTGCTTTCCTCACCCCAGGGTCCCGCCTCTCCAGCTTGGAGACAGATTTGATTTGGGATTGTTACAAAAATAATAATAATAATAACCCAAACGCAGAGAAGCCACGGAAAGGGCTGAGGGCAACCCTCCCCTCCCCCCCGCCCTCCTCCCTCCCCATTCCAAACCGAGTACAAAACCGCACCCAAAGCAGACATTCTGTACAGGGGGGTGGGTGGGCTGGGGAGCAAGCGGGAGGGGCGGCCCTGGGGTCGCTCTGTACAAGTCCGGGTTGGTGATGGCCCCAGCAGTCCCCATGGGGCCCCTGAAGGGCGCTGGAGGTGGGCGGGCGCCCCTAGATGAAGTATTCCTTCTTGTCATCCCCGCCTGACTGCCCGCCTTCTGCATTGATGATGGCGGTGTCCGCGTCTGGGGCATCGTCGGAGCCTTTCGCCTCGTGTGTCAGGTAGGTTCCTGTGTAGAGACAGAGGCTCCTCCTTTCAGGAGCAGCTTCCAAACCTCTGCCCACTTTCCCGCCCACCCACTCACGCATTGCTCATGCAATTTTTCTCTCGCCTGGAGCTTTCTTCAACCCCACCTTACCTATTTTGCATTTTGCTGCCAACATCCCTCACCTGACCACATCCCCTGTGAATAATGAATCCTGCCCCTAAGTAGAATCTCATCTATAATCTGGCAAAAAAAAAAAAAAGAGGTGTGTGTGTGTGTGCATGTGTGTATGCATGCATGTGTGCACGCAAATTGGTGATGGGGAAACTGCTATGTCAGCTGCATGAGCAACACAGTGAGATCTGGCTTACGTATGACCAGCCCATGTAGCCAGACCGCTGGCCACAAGTCATCACAGAGCAGCGAGTCTGAGAGGAGGGAACGCGAGGGGAGGGTAGAGAGAAGGCATAGATATGGGGAGAAACTTAAAGAAGGAAGAGAAAAGAAAAGCAATGGTATGGGGACAGGCAGCAGGAGATCAAAGGGGAAGGAAAAATGAGTCCGAATAGGTAGAAAGAAAGTGCAGGAAGAAACAGGATGGAGATGCAGTTTCTGGAGCTCTCCGTCTTCTACAGGAGACCTGGAGGGAGAGCAGCAGGGGAGCAGCCACTGTCTGAGTGGGAAGGTTTGATTTTACTTGGACCATCCCCAAGTGATCAGGCTTCACTCTGGCTGGTGGCGCTGTTATCACAGGGTTGGCTGCCTTTTTTCTTTCTCAAACATGCCAAGGGGCTGGCCGAGTCTCTGAAGGCCCTTCTCGCAGCCTCCTCTTCCTGCCTACCCCTGATGGATCTTCCTACCCCTCCCGAGTTCTGTTGACACTTCCCTCTGACCTTTGTGCCGGATCAAGTAGTGGCCGAGGAAGATGAGCAGGATGAGTAGCAGGAAGACGATGAAAGCCACAATACCCCCGATGATGGCATGGTAGGTGCTGGAGGAGGAGGGCACCGGGCTGGGGTCTGCGGGGAGGGGAAACACACACCGTCAGGTCTGGGGAGAGGCCTCATCTCACAGCACTCTGACTTGGCCATGGGTAGCCTTACGCGGTAGAGAACAGGCACTGATATCAGAATGGAGCATCACCATTCGGCAGAGGGGATATGCCTTATTTGGTACTCTAGTTTCTTGCACCAGGCCTGGAATGTAGTTAATATTAAAATAAATTGATGCACTCATGAATAAATACATAAAACTGCTTGCATCCCCCTGTTTAAGTTGAGTTCTTGGCATTGAAACTTGACTTTGGTCAAGGATCATTGCATTAATGCCTATCACCCTCCCTCCCTCCCTCCCTCCCTTCCTTCCTTTTTTCTCTTCTCTTCTTCTTCTTCCTCTTCTTCTCTCTCTCTCTCTCCCCGCTCCCCACCACCCTCCTTTCACTGATGGGCTATCAGAGTGTTCCTTCCTTATCCCCCTACACCCTCTTACTCTCCTGTCTGCTTGATATTTCCAGCTGGTCTCTTTAGCTCTAGGGGCCTTCTCAGCCTATCCACTCACTGCCCTGAGATTAGATAGGGAAAGAGCAGTGAAAAGCCAATGGGGCCAAGAATTAACACTGACAGCACCTTAACCAAAGATGACAAACTTTGACCCCTGTATAAAGAGCACTGTTCCATCACCACGGGAGAGTTTAGTTTTCAGTAAAACTCCAATCCTGTAGCCTGTGCCAAGAAGGAGACCCAGGGACTCCATCTGTCCTTTGCCACCGTCCAAGGGTTTGTGGGAAGGACAAGGACTGAATTGCTTTCTCCCATGACGGGGGATGTCTCTGCCATTGAATATACTGAATCTGTCCTCCATAGCAAAATATAGAGAGGACAGATTCCCACAACACAGACAGCGTGGCAAGGACAGCACCAGCCATAGTCAGAGTCCCACATACCTGAGGACAAGAGCACAGGCCCAAGACACAGTTTGATGTATCCAAAATTACATTAGCCATAGATATAACTCTCCCACCCATGGGAGAGCTACTGTTTTTCCATAGACTCAGCTTGAGTCTTGATGCCTCATTGACTCCTTATATATTTTGTCTTTCCTACCTTATGTCTCCTCAGGCTTGGCTGGGCCAGCGTTTTAGTTCCCTGCCTGTCTATGCCTTATTTGAAAAGAAAACATTTGTGCTCTGGTTTTTTATGCTCTGCTTGGGAGGGAGGGAGTGGATGGGCCCAGGGATGCTACACTACGACTGGGGTGGATGTGATTGTTTAACTTGGAGGAAGCCCAGTGAGTTTACCCACGGTCTCTCTCCCACGGAGTATGTGAAAATCAATCCTGGATAATTATTACAGAGGCTATGGAAATGGCAATTCCTTAGAAAAGCACAGGTTTCCATGAACAAAATGACCTCTGGGGTCATCAGTTCCAGGTCCCTGTCTCTAGGTAGAACTACATTTAAATTTCATTCCAGGCGGGCCCACTTAGGCTATTTCTGGAAGAAGATGTAGTAGCTCCTTCTGCCACCAGGCGTCAGCACTGGCAGCAGATACCGTCAAACAGGACTCCCTCTGCTTGGCTTTTCAGCACAGGGCAGAGGGAGATCAGCAAGATACCAACCACGGGGCACGAGAACTTTCCCTCACTGCCAATCATCATCAGAGTTGGTCTGGAGAGATCTGGGGGCAGAGACCGGACCTCAGTGCATTGTCCTGGCTCCTGGCATCTTACAATAGCCTTGTTGTGCTGAGGCAGCTCCCACATGCTGAGGTCTGCCTCTGGAGTGGGAATCACCCATTCAGACACTCTGGTCCCAAGAATTCAGGCCTCTTACCCCCAGGAGGCCTGGCTGTTATCCCCCCAGCTGCTTTAATGGGTGTTTCAAGTAACGGAGCCTCTGATGTTCCCCAGATAATGCATTTCCCCTATTCCGAGAAAAGATTTATAAGACTTTCTGGCAGGACCCCACTACCATTGGGATCTTCAAAGAAATCCTCTGCCAACTTTCTATAAAGGGGCCTCTGTGCTAGCCTGTCCTTCTCCTAAAGCTGGGTTTGGGGTCACAGCTTTAAGGAGAACTACAGAGAAGGAACATCACCTGGTCCCTCTAGAAGATATGGCATCTGAGAAAAGATTCACATTATCTCTTGGCCTAGTACAAGCTTCTCTCTCTTTTCTGCCTGGACTCAGTATAGTGTGTCAAGGTCTGCAGAAAAGGCAATGACATCAGCCGCATACCTAGTCACAGGAGAAGAAACTCTGAGAACAGCCCGTTAGAGAGGGAAGTGCATCTACACTGGCACTTGGGGGGCTCTGGGACCACTACATGCAGAATTATTACTCTTGTTAGGTGAGTGCACGGGATAAAGGTTGGTGTCACTCCGGCCACTGTTGCTAAACAAAGGCAGATGACAGCCCAGCCTTCTATTGATTTTTCATTATTACACATTCTAGAGTGGACCTAGGTCCTCAGGCCCTCCACTGGTGGGCTGGTTTTCCTTCACTCCACTCCCAACCACCATGTAGGGATGCTATCCCAGTGTAGAACAAAGAGGGTATAAGGTGAGCAGAGAAGGGAGATGCTGAGGGAGGAGAACGGAGGGGGCCTCACCATTAACATTGAGAGTGTAGTAGGCCTTGTAGCTGCCCATGTTGCTGATGGCCGTGCAGCCGTAGGTGCCGCTGTCACTCTTGTTGAGGAAGGGGAAGATCAGGGCACTCTCCTGGGTTATCTTCAGGGGCGGCACACTGCCCTCCTTCTCCCATAGGTACTGCTGGGGGCTGTTGAGACAGACAATCAAGTGTTCAGGACAGGGTAGGCCAGGGAGGTAAAGGAAGAAAAAAGATAACTGGAGCAGGGCAGCCAAGGACTGTGTGATGAGGCTCATGAAGTTATAGGGGCCAGAGACACGGAGCTGCTCAGAGGGGGTGGAGGGTGGCTTCCTGGGGTTCACTGTGGGGAAAGTGGAGATTTCCTACCTTGTATCTTCCTGCAACATGGCTGCTGTGGGAACCCCAGGGACTGAGCTAGGGAGTGACCCCTCCCCACTTCTGCTGCTTCACAGGAGCAACAATCAGAGCACAGACACTGTTGGACAGAGTCAGAGGAATGGGAGGCTCGGGTCAGGCGGTACAGAGGAGCTGGGAAGGTGCTAAGTGACGTTTCAGTCTGAGAGGACAGTCGTGTGGTAGAGGCCAGGAGATGGGCCTTCTTACACTGGATTGCCACGACCTTCACAGTGCAGCAACAGCTTCTGGCCTTCGCGGGGATGCGGGGGGTCCGGCCTAATCATCGCAGTCGGTGTGTCTGTCGAGAAAAAAAGAGTGGTTATGCAAAACTCCCCACACCGCTTAGGAGATCCCTCCACCCAGTTACACACGACAGCTTCTACTTCTGAATGTCTCAGGAACCCAAGAGGCTTCCTTCCCCTACCTCTTGTGAGCAAAGACCGCTGTTGCTATTGCACGTGTAAGCAACTTGTTGTACCGCAGCCTCACGTGGTAGGATTCTGGAAGGTCTGCCCTTGGTGGGGCCCTACCAGATATCTTAACAGAGAGCTGATGAGGGGAATAAGTGGTTCACCTGTGCCTTGCACACTGCCTAACACACAGATGGGACCTAGTATATATTTTTGATGGAATAAATAAACCTAACTTACCACTGACTGAGCTCACAACTTCTCAGTTCTCTCTACTCTGCAAGAGAGCTTAGAAATGGAAGCAACGCCTGAACACAAAACATCATTTTGAACGGCCAGTCCAAACATACAGTGAGGGCTTTGAAACAGCAAGAGCTATGGGTCATCCTTTGGCTGCAGAAAGGCACTGACATGATATAGATAGGCTCTGCAAAGGAAGAATGGCATCTGCCATTGACGCCAAGGGCTGCTTAGGAGGCTAGGTCCAGATGGCCTCAGAACAATGCAACCAGATGCTGGTTGAGAACAACAGATAAAGAGGCTGAGTTTCCCCTAAGGACAGAGCCAACCTTAACAACCAGTTAATGAATGCATTTCAGTCAAATCAAATGGGACAAAGAGAATCAGGCCAGGTGAAAGAATGGGTGTTTCAGGGTCCCACAGCCATAAAAATCTCTAGCACAGTACCTGGAGTATAGCATTTGTTGAGTGACTACTGATCACATTTTGGCCAAAAGGGCCCAGGAGAGTAACCAGTACCAGATGGTCTGGTATCTAACAGAGGAGTCTTTGGGGCAGGGAAGAGCCTTCTTTAGCCCTGGCCAGGGACCAAGGCTTAGGGGAAGAGCCCAAGGCCAGAGGCCTCACAGTCAGAATCAGTAATTAGAGAAACACCTTATAGCAATATAGAACTTTGAAGTTTACAAAGTTCTTTCATATATATTGTTTTATAATTATCCTCATGATAAGTGAAGTAAACAGGAACCACAGACAGAATGCTTTGGCCAAAGTAACTCAGCTAGTAAGTGGTAGCACTGCAGCTGGAATCCAGTTTGTCTACCCACAGATTGAGTCTGCTAAGTGGACAGCAATGCCATCCAAACCTATGTCTTATTGAAGTCTGAGTAATGGGTCTAGCAATGGATTGAATAGCAAATAGAGGAGTACCAAGTAGGGAAAAGATCTGGGAATAATGATGCCAGAGAGACTGTGTTTTCCTACCACCCCTATTTTCTTGAAATCATAGAATGTTAGACTGAGAAGAAGCCTTAATGATCACCACATTCATTGCTCTCATTTAGCAAATGAAGAATCAAGTTCAATGTGGTAAAGTAATTTTCTTCATATCACACAGCTAGTAAGTGGTGCAGTGCAGACTGGAAACTAAGTCCTGGGACTCCTGATTTGCTACAGTTGCCACTACAATTTACTGTCTGGCTACCTTACGCTAGCCTTGCTCAGGGGCTGGTAAACTTACCCCTTGGGCTGAACCCTGCCAGTTGCATGCTTTTGTAAATAAAGTTTTATTGGAACATAGCCCAGTTCATTTGTTTACATACAGTCTATGACTGCTTTCCTGCAGCAGTGGCAGAATTAAGTAGTGGGGACAGACACTGTATGGCTCTCAAAGCCTAAAATATTCACGGTGGGGCCCTTTACAGAAGAGTTTGCCAAACTTTGGCCTAGTCCTGATGTCCTTTGTCTCATTTTTTAACTACTCGCTTTACACATGTTACTTCATACACAGTCTCCTGCATTTCCTTTCTCTGCTCCCCATCCCATACCTGATCCTCTTCACCCCCAAGCCCATGACATACATAAAACTTCAATGCGTTGAGAGGTGGATCTGTCAGCTCCCTTCAGAGATTCGTGGTTCACAGAGCACACGATGACTGCCCCATCATCCTCCCGGGTAACCTGGAACGTCACTGAGCTGCTCACAGTGAAGGTTTTACCATTGGGATCTTCCTGTATCCGGGTTGGTTCTCCTAGAGTGCAGAAACAGACACACACACACAGACATACACACACACACACAGAGATAGATACCATGTAGGCCCCACTGTAGACATACAGATGGTGAGTCACAACCTAGACAAACTTAGAAAGTTGTGAAATGGATATGTACATACAAGGAGAACGCAGGCCTCAACACACATATAAACACACACGTGAGTGCACACAAGATATCTGTCATTCCCCCTTTCTCCTACATTATGTGCACATACAAAGACATATACTTCCTGGGCTCTCTTCCCAGCACCACCTCTTTCTGTAACCGTGGGCAGGAGGTACTCACCATGAAGTTCTTGGTCACCCTTCCTCCAGGTGAGCTGGGCTGCAGGTTTGCTCCCAGAAGACTGACAGTTTAGGGTGGTTGTCTCCTTTTCCCGTAATGATGATTTGTAACCAGTGATTATGGGCTTCTGTGGAATTCCTGCCATGGATAGGGGTTGGCCAGGATAGGAAGGAGAGGCACCATGAGGTCACATTTCAGCTCTCCCTGTGGAGATGGCCTCTCTGGGGGTCAGGATACCTGGGTTCTACTTTGGTTTATGATGGGTAGAAGACTAGAGATACCATCTTTCTTTTTGATCTCCTCCCTGACAACCAGAGGGAAGACCTGGGGGAGGGGGTATGGTAGTGGGAAAATGTACCATACCCGAGACATGATACATGACCTTCCACCCATAACACAACTGAGTGTCCACCGAAATAGTGTGAGGGTCAGGGAAGTTGAAATATAGGATGAAGGTGAGAGCATGTAAGCAACTTCGGTACTTGTCTTGGAAATTATAATTATACATTGCATGCACATCTCATGTTTCCCTCACACGATCTTGGGAGGTAGGTAGAGTGGACAGGATCATCCTTCTGTTATAATTTAGAAAATTCAGGCTCAAAGAGAGTGAGAGTTTTGTTCCAGATAAAACAGTAAGTAGAGAAAAAATGATTTGAACCCATTTCTCTTTGCATTTTATCCCATTACAAGGGGAACGCAGGCCGAACTTTTCCAAAGCGTGTGGAGACTTGCCTGGCTCCAGTCTGCTTCAGGGACCCACATCAGGAGATTTGTTTGCAAGGAAGCATTCTGTGGAGACACGGGGGTTTGGGAGCCTCACCGAGCACAGTGACGAGGGACTTGGCGGTTCGCACAGGCATTGTGAAGATGGAGCAGGTGTACTCGCCCTCGTCTGCCAGGGCCACGTTGCTGATGCTGATGCTGAGCTCATGGGGAGTAGAGCTTACCAGCTGAATCCGATTATCTCGAAGGGCTGGGGGAATCAGGAGAATGGGAAGCCAGATTTTTACTGGCATCTGTCATGTTTATCTCCCAATCCCAGGCCAGCTTCGTTGAGGGAAGGGGTCTAGTATGGTGGGGGAGGGGGACCGCTCCTGAGTTGAGCCATCTTTGGGTCATTCACTTTTCTGGACTGCTGGCCATGTAGCCTAAGTGATACTAGGCTGGAAAAAAGTATGGAAGTATAGGCTGGAAAAGTATGCTGGATCTTGTGTGCTTCCTTGTGCGACACCTGGAGCAACATTGACATCAGCTACCTGTTAGGGCTTCTTTGGGGTGAAGTCACTCCACGACCCTATAAGACTATGCATGGCCTAAGTCAGAGCTGTAATACTGGAACCAGGCGGGGAGCCCATGGCTTGTCACATCCTCCAACAGCACACCTCCCTCCTCTGCAGTTCCCTTCATCTGCCCACGGTCCCCAAGGAGAAAGATAACTCATGGGACACTACCTCTCTTCTCCCCAAAGTAGAGAGTCTGCTGGGCAGGATTAGACCACTGCAGGGATGAGTCCTCATGATCTTTCACTTGGCACTTGAGCACCACGGTGCCACCAGCCACCACTGTTTCATCAGATGTCCAGGGCTGACTGTCTGCAGGAGTAGAGCAGGATTAGTTTCCTGAGGAACCCCGAGCCTCTCTACCCATTTCTGGGCCAATGTTCATCTCATCTAATTCAGAGCATCCAAGGCCCTGGTGTACACAAGGCCTCTATGTACTCTTAAGGCTTCATAGTAGAAGGAATAGAGGTAGTGGTTGTGGGGGGATAGACCTTCTTTTTTCTTGCTTTGAGTACACAGAAAAACAGTCAGTTGTTGAATGTTTGCTGAATGAACTGACATGGCCACAAATAGTTAGGGGAATAAAGCCACCCCAAATCTGCACATACCAGTCCACATGTATCTTTTCTGGTATGGTTCTACCATCCCCTTTGAAAACACACATACACATCTGTCATTCTATGTTTCGCCTTCCTTCCACCACCTACATATTAACATAAGAACAAGAACAGGGGAAGCAGTTGTGACTAATAATCACAAAACTGAAATGGGGAAAAGGCCAAACCAGCCCTTGGGCTGTACATTCATTTACACAAGTGGTAGCTGATAAAACTGCCAAACACACAAACAAGATATGAAAAATAAAAACTGAAACATTGTGACATACTTTTCAATTCTTCTAACAATAACTTCCCGTCAATCGCCAAGTCCCTTAATGTATTCCCTTCAGTGTTAGCGCTACCCACCTCCCAACACACAAACCCAAATCACCATCCTGATGTCATTTTAAAGAGTGAAGGATTAAGGTTTTCCCTTCAATGTGATGAAAACATGTTTTCTAATCCTTCTCTCCTTAGTCAAATTAAACAAAACAAAACAAAACGAAAACGACTAATAAGGTATCTTATGGACGAGCCATTTGAATCCCAAATGTGCCTTCTTGCCAGGCCTGCCTGTGAGCCCCTCAGACGCTGTGACATCTGCTGCCTCTGATTCCTCTACCCAATATCGTTCCACATTCCCTAAAGCATGGATTCTGATTTCCAATATTGATTCCCTCATCTTCAGAACTGACTTTCTGTGACTCAGTGGCACTGACCTCCACAGAACTAATCTAAAATAGGCAACACCCTCCAACGCTGATTCTGAAACATCCACAAAATCCGTTCCATAGCACTAAATTACTTAACCAGCATTGTTCATCTCCAAGAAACTTACTTCTACATTTCCCTGTTGAGCACTTTAGAAACAGTTCTACGCTCCCTTTGGCACTGACCTTACCTCTGCCCTGTCTGCTCATTTCTTTCTTTCTTGGTCACTGGAACTCCATTTTCAAGAAATACCCCACAGGCACTCCTAGCAGAGCAGAGGCCCTGAGGAGTGAAGGTGTGTGTGTTGGAGCAGACACCAAGCACCAGCTGTTCAGGGCGACGATTCCCACGTTGGAGCACAAAGCCTAGTGGTTAGTTTTAGTGTTTGGAATCACAGAAACTAGAACTGAGTGAGATCTTAGGGATCATGAACTCCAATTCCTTCATTTGACAGAGTAGGCAATGAGGCAATGGAGACGTAAGGACTGCCTAAGCTCATTCTACTAATTCTAGTTAGGACTAGGACGCTGTTCTTCTGTCTCTCAATGCAGTGCTCTTTTCGAAGGAATGCTTCTCAACTAATCATCTAATGTGAGAATTAAAACTATGGTCGTGAGATTAGTGCGCCAGATACTGAGCTGGCTGACTAAATTTTGCAGTGATATATTCCTAAAATCTCTCAACAAATGGTTTGGGAAACCTTTCATTTACCATTGCCATGTGCCGATTTTCAACTAGTAATCCTTTTGTCCCTGGTTCCTTTTGAAGAATTCTACCTTGACTGTGCCTTTCCAGAACCTCTTTATTCCAAGTAACATGTTCCCCTGGAATCATTTTATTTTTGGAAAGAGGTGTAGGGTGTACAGAGGTCTCTGTACTGGAGTAAGGGAAGAAGGAGGAGGTGCAAGAGAAGTTGGTGGTGCAGACTAAGAACTAAAATGCCAAATGGGAAGGAGAAAGAGTTTGGTGGTAATGAGGGGAGTGAGAACATGTGGCGAGGCACCATGAGGGGGAGATGACGTGAGGATGAGTGAAGGAACCGAGGGACATTGAGATGAGGGGGCCTGGATTCTCACCTTGACTGGCCAGCATGTCAGGGCTGCTCCAGACTGTGGAGCTGATGGCCTCGTCGAGCGGAGCCAGAGTTCCCAGCTCCAAATCCTGCTCCTGCCAGTAGCCTGGGGAGAGAATCTCCATCAAGGATGAGCCCTGCATATAACACTGCTACACTTTGGGTCTACACTTTCATTGTCGGGAGTGTGGGAGAGGCTAGGCCTCTATGAAAAGCAGGTTTACCAGGACACTTAAGAGAAGGTAGCTTTCTCACAAAGGGGAGAAGTTAACTAGAGTTCTGAAAGAGGAAGTGACTTCTCCTCTGAAGGGGGAATTAAAGGAGGATGCTGAGTTTTATCAGTCAATCATAGAATGTTAGAGCCAACGAGATCACAGAGATCTCTCACTTCACAGATGAGGACAACGAAGACCATAGAGGTTAAACTTGACTTGGTGAGGGTCACTACAGAAAAATGAAAGATAACCAAAGATTTCTCATTCCTTATCCAGGATTCTTTCTGCTATACCACATTATTCACTAAATTAACTGCAGGTTTAATAATTAGAAAATACTTTCACATTTAATCCTTTCGATAAACCTGTGCAGGGATATTATCATTCCTGTTTTGCAGAGTGGAAACAGAATGAAATGACTTGGCCAAGATCATACAAATAGAAGAACAAAGACTGGAAATTAAACGCCTGATTCCAAATCCAAAGCTCTATTTGTTTCAAGGTGAGACCCCCACCACTGAGGCAGGAGATCATGGTTAGGGTTGAAAGTTGCATTCCACATTCCCAGATTGTTATCTTCTGGGGAGGGTACTCAAATTTTCTTTTAAGTTTTCCTACTCCACCCTCAGCCCCTAACTCTGCTCCTTCCTTTGGCACAACAAAACCCCTTTTCCAGGGCCTGAGTCAGCACCTCTCTTCCTAGAAGTTACCGCCTCATTTCT
Organism: Propithecus coquereli; assembly: GCF_000956105.1. Taxonomy (NCBI): domain Eukaryota; kingdom Metazoa; phylum Chordata; class Mammalia; order Primates; family Indriidae; genus Propithecus; species Propithecus coquereli. The sequence goes on from NW_012153507.1 coordinate 6,565,798, forward strand.
TCTGTGAAGTGCAGTAGCGTCAAGGACCTACCTCTCCAACCCAACCTGAAAAGGCGTAGGGACAAAGAAACTAGCCACGGGAATCTTTCCTGGGTCTCCCGCCTCAGCGCCCTGAAGTGGCCAATCACGTGCGCAAGATTCAGTGAGGTCACCGGCTGCTGAGCAGAGGCGGGAGTTGCTACTAGTCCCGGCCCCAGGAGTCCCGGGAGAACTTTGCCAGTCGTCCCAGCGCGCCCCAGAGCCAGCCGGGGAGAGGCAGGTGGGAGAGGAAAGGGAGAAGGGGGCGCTAAGACCAAGAGAGGACGCGCGCGGGGGTGGGGGTCGAGACCACAAAGAGAAGCGGGACATGGGCTTAGGGTCCGTCGGGGAGAAAGGGGACAGGACTAGAGAGAGAATGGCCTAATCAGAAGAAAAGGGAGAGGAGAGGGGAGAAGAGAGAAGGGAGGGAGAGGACGTGGAGGGCGGGAGAAGAGGGCAAGGGGGCGTTGGGGAGAAGGAGAGAGAGAGGAAAGGAAGGGAGGGAGAGAGGAAAGAAGGGAGGGAGGGGGAAGTATGAGAGTCCTAGCATAGGTATGGGGCTGTAAGATAGCTCCAGAGGTTCCCCGGTCTCCATGGAGGCACCTCCCCTCTCCACTGTTCCTCGCAAACATCTTCCCAGAGATTTGAGAAATGACTCTGTTCTCAAAACAGGAGAAGCACTAACGCCCAAATGGGGAGAGGGAGTAAGGTACAGAAAACAGAAAAACTACAACAAGTAGAGAGAAGTAGGCAGGGAAGGGGGGAAAGGGAAGTGTTGATAAAGAGAGACAAGAAGGAAACCCTAGGGAAGCCAGGGCTGTCCAGTTCCCCAGAGCCACCCTGGGTGCCTGGCCCTCCTCTGCTGCCTTCTGTGGACAAGGATGGAAGCAACCTGAAATTGGTGAGTGCTTCATATTGTTTTCCAGGTTGTGTATTTGGGGGTGCACTGTGTCAACACACAGTAGGAAACCAGATTGGTTGTGTCAGGATGGCGGAGGGGCAGGGAGAAGCCAGAGAGGCATCATTGCTCAGCCCCACAGTATTGGAACCCAGTGCGCAAAGTAAGCACTGAATAGGACTTTGCTCAAATGAGGGGAGGAAATAGCCATCTCAAACCTTGGTATTGGACTTGCAATTTGCTGAGTGGATTCTCAACCACGAGTTCATTTAATCTCAAAACAACCTTGAGAGATAGGCAGCCAGATCGAATTGCTTTTTAAGATGAGGTTCAGAGAGCTTCAATGACTTACCTAAAGGCACACAAATAGCATACCTCTCAGGAATACTCTTTCACTGGTGATGCTCTCAAAGCCTTTTCAACAGCTTCTGTTTCTTATAGCGTTCCAGCTCGATTTACTTGTTTAGTTTTAGGTCTCCTCATCTAAACCTTGAGCTGGTTAAGAGCAGGAGCCTTATGTTATTCATCTTTGTATCTTTAGCACTTAGCCCATAGTGGGCTCTCAGTACATTTATTTGGCTCTGGTAATTCATTCAGCCGCGCTTGGCACTGTGCTATGCATATTGTTAATCAGGCAGAGCATGTATTCTGTCCAACAGCATGGGCTTAGTCTTCCCTCTCCTGCTTCTTCTTTCATCTGTGCTTTTTTCTGCATCCTCCTCAGTCGCTTTTCTCCTTGCCCATATTTCTTTCATCCCTTCCCTCCTCCTGCATTTTGCAGGCATTTTTTTTTTCAGCATAGGATGAATAAGTGAAGTGGTGATGTAGGCCATTCAGACCAAACTGAATTGTTCAGATGAGGGGACCGATAACTAAACAAATCATCTCCAATAAATGGCATATTGGGGATAGGCACGATATGTTGCCTCTGCAGGTTTATGGAGAACTCACTCAGGTTTATAGTGTTTTAAGAAACTGTTTAAGAAGTGGCTGGGTTTTTTTTTTTTTCTTCCCTTGGGGGTGACATTCTCCCTCTAGTTTTGAAACACACTTATGACCTCATGTCTCCTCTTGAGAACTGTCTGTTAATATGCCCGAAAATATTCTTGCTGTTTTTATAAAATTATAAACCTGTGTGATAAATTCTGAATGGCCACTCCCCAGGGAGTGGATGAGTGATTATAATGCTATCAACAGAAACAGGGATACGTAGCAGAAATTACAACCTAAGTCATGAAAGGCTTGCACCTTCTCTGGATTCAGATTGCGCCAATCATTTATGACATCGACATGAATCCCCTCAGTTAATTCAGACTGGAAAGGAAAATTTAGGAGTGCTCTAAATGGGTGAGATGGAATTTTAATTAGAAATAGTAAAAATTCTGCTCAGGGACATAGGAAAGAGCTTCTGTCATGTAGGCCAGACATTGAGACCACACAACCATTAGGGAGGGAAGGAAGGCCCAGGCAACTCAAAACAACAGATGAAGACAGCTTCCATGGTGTTGGTCATATTGTTTCTCTGCTTAGAAACCTTCACCGACTCTCCGCTGTCTGCAGATAATATCCAGATCTGTCAGCCTGGCCTTCACGGTCCTGCACAGTCTGATGCCAACCTGCCTTTCAACTTTGTCTTTTCTCCACTTCACTCACCTCGTATTTCAGACACGTGAAGCTATTTGGAACTCTCCCTATAAACCCTTTGCTTTCATGCATCCATTCCCTTTCCTACAGTAACTTTGTTGATAATGGCCTTCACCCATCTTCATACATCTAAACCCTATCTATCCTTAAAACCTATATATATTTTTTTTTGTGGCACCTCATTCAAGAAGTCTTCCTTGATTGTCCCAGATGGAAATAGTTTCCCATTTGTGTGAGTTACAACACTTCATCTGATTTTCTTAGATTATGCATCCCTTTCTACATTGTCCTGCAAGCTTGGCTTCCCAACTAAATTATAAAGATTTTATAGGTAGGATCCAATTCCTTTTATATCCAATACTGGCCCTAATAGAGCATATTGCACATAGAAGGTGCTTAGTAAATATTTATCTATTAAATGAATCAGACACTGAGCATCTTCTATTGTGAAAATTAGGTTCAAAATCTGCCAGTACAGAGGAAATAGCAAACCAAACAGGATAGGAAGAAATAGGCCAAGGAAGAGGGTAGACTATCCAGAAATCCATAAGGAAGAGGGAACTGATGTTTATCAACAATTTCTGCATATCCAGATCCAAGTAAAATGTTGTATATTCATTATTCCAGAAAAGCCTTTTAATAGGTAGGTATTATAACAAACATGTTAAAGCTGAGACAAGGAACCTGTCCATATAATGCATCTAATAAGTGTTGGATGGGACAGACTTTAAACTTAGGTTTCTCTGACCACAAAGTCCAGGCTTTCTGCACATCTTCATTGCACTGCCTCCCTCTACAGAAATGTGTACTTCATGTGTGCAGTGGTGGGCTAGGGGTAAAGGCGGAAAGATTCCTTCTTGCATTGCTGGCCAGGAGTGGCTTACCTAAACAATATTCACAGCACTCACCTGCAGTATGATAAAAACAACAAGTGCACCAAGTTGGGAGTGGGTGCTTGTGGTCATTGTGGTTCTGCGATTTGTACCATTGAATTGCACTTTAACTGGATTTTTTTTTTGTTTGAGACACAGTCTCACTGTGTTGCCCGGGCTAGAGTGCCGTGGCATCGTCCTAGCTCACAGCAACCTCAAACTCCTGGGCTCAAGCCCTTCTGCCTCAGCCTCCCGAGTAGCTGGGACTACAGGCATGCACCACCATGCCCAGCTAATTTTTTCTATATATTTTTAGTTGTCCGATTAATTTCTTTTTATTTTTACTAGAGACGGGTTCTCGCTCTTGCTCAGGCTGGTTTTGAACTCCTGAGCTCAAACAATCCGCCTGCCTCGGCCTCCCAGAGAGCTGGGATTACAGGCGTGAGCCACTGCGCCAGGCCTTAACTGGATTTTTAATGCATCTTCATCTATACTTTCAGGGCTGTGTCATGCACCCCTAAGTGCCTTGTGATGTGGGACTCTTCAGTTAACCAGGCAACAGATGTATCTATTTAAAATGAACAAAATCCCATCACATTTTCATAGCACTCTAGCACCTAGGCTAAAAACTAAAACATTATCTCCTTGTTTGCCCTCAGTTGCTTTGGGGGTTTCTTAATTCCTGGGTTATTTACCGATGGGTTCTAATATCTTTAGGATTCCCAGCATTTAAAAGGACAAAGTAGCCCTTTCACCCACTCATTTCCTTCTGATTGATTGTTCATATTAAGAGTAGCAGAAGTGGGAATTGGAGACTTACTAATGTGCCTCCTTAAAGCATGCATTGGCACCTATGAATCAGTTTTTCACTCATAGTATAGGACCTTGAATATAGTAAGTGCTCAATAAATATTTATCGAATAAACAAATGAGTGACTCAAATAAATAAATATGTATTATCTCCAATTTGAGTGACTCTGGTAGGGAAGTCTATGAGAGTCTGCCAGTATCACCCCTGATTGCTTGGTTTATGTATCTTCCTTATCCTCTCTGTTTTGGGGACCTACAACATATTGGCCTTAGGGCCATAAAAAGGGTCACAGGTGCACATTTTAGATAGTGGGACAAGGAGACAGAACACGCCTGCATATCCTCTGCTGGCCTTGCCAGTTCTTGGGTCCAGAGCCCTGCTTCTCTGACTATAGAGAAAACCAGCTCCCTGAGTGGGAGTTGATGATGATGGTGATGATGATGATGATGACTCAGCATTTCTCTAACTCCTGAGTTAAAAATACTGTTCATCCCAGCCTACTTGTTATTCCTCACGACTACCATGACAGGTGGGTGGAGGAGTGTTATCTGCAAGGGAAAAACATACTGGGGGCTGTGGCCCAGAATACTGAAGGGACCCACTTTTAGAATGGTTTATCCACATCCATTGCTGGGCTCCCTGACCAGATCTTGTCACTCTCATTTTCCCCTGACACCAGCTTCTCAGTGAATCCTTATGTACATTTGTATCACACACAGAAGAGAATGGCCACAGCAAAATGAGAATCAGAACTCAGTCTGTGGAGCTTTTCTCTATGCTCAGAGCCACATTTTTCTTTGACAGTGAATGTCTGATTGTGCATTTGGAAGAAACTGGACCGGTTCCATCTGAATCCTGATATAGATGACAATTCCAAGATTTGAGGGAATGGCTTTGACTTGAGAGCACAAAACCCTGATCAAAAAGGATTCTCTTTACACTTAACTTCCTTCGTTTGCTTTTGGGCAGCCAGAAATTATGCCACATTTATTGAAGTCACTGTGTGGTTTCCTAGTCTAAGATTTTGATTTCGTGAATATCAAAAAATTCTCTTACTTCTTGCTCTGTTTCTTTCTATGTCTATCCTCCCCTAAGCTCCTAATTCCCTAGTATCCATGAAATGACAGTGCAGTCTGACAGAGCTGGGCCATAAGAGGTGGCAGTTATTCTGTCATCTGGGACCCCCTGTCTTTTCAGGTGTATTTCCTTCTTTTTCTGTTGCTCCTCAGGGATGGGCCTCTGTCCTCTCCCAGGCAACAGGATCTCCTAAAGGATCTCCTTTCCTTAGCTCAGATGCGCTCCAGCTCACATTCCCTCCAGAACGTTGGAGCTCCGTCTCGCTTCAGCTGTCTGCCTCCGGGTCTAGGCCTTCTCTCCACCTCACTGCCCCTCCACCCCACCTTCTTTCTGGCTGGGAGACTGAGACCTTGATCCTCCTTGTTCCCTCCTTCTATTATTTCTGTTGCTCGTCTGGTTTATTCTCCTGGAGTCTTGTTTATCCAGCAGCTTCTAGGGCCCAAAGTGACCACTCTCTCCTAGCTTTTCTTTACTCTCCTATGAGGCATACAGGATATAAATGAAAATATATGGTAAATAGGTGGGGGGAACAGAACTTTCACTATAAGAAGTTCCTGACATGTGGATTAGCCCCTTAGCTTGGTAAATCCTAGGCCAGAGATTCAGGATTTATAGAAACAGAGTCCTACACTATTAGATTATCCAAGAGATTTAGGTTTGGAAGGGACCTGTACACAATTTGAGCTGAAACAGATTTATTATTGCACCTTGGCAGACATCTTTTGGTTCCGTCCTAAGCAGGTGGCAATGAAAAGTTTTTGTTTCCTGGGCATGGAATGGTATGTGGTTAGGCTTTTCCAGGCTGAATGAGGAGGGAATCTTTGGGGTAGTTGGCTAGCTTGCCTGTTGTGGGTGTTAGGGTGGGCTTAAAACAAAAGTGTATCTTGGTGTTAACCCTCATTTCTCACTGAAAAAAAGTTATCCCAAATGTTTTTCCACATCCAAACATTAAGACATAAATTAAGAAAATTGGGCCGGGCGCGGTGGCTCACGCCTGTAATCCTAGCACTCTGGGAGGCCAAGGTGGGCGGATTGTTTGAGCTCAGGAGTTCGAGACCAGCCTGAGCAAGAGCGAGACCCCATCTCTACCAAAAATAGAAAGAAATTAATTGGACAGCTAAAAATATGCAGAAAAAATTAGCCGGGCATGGTGGCGCATGCCTGTAGTCCCAGCTACTTGGGAAGCTGAGGCAGTAGGATTGCTTGAGCCCAGGAGTTTGAGGTTGCTGTGAGCTAGGCTGACGCCACGGCACTCTAGCCCGGGCAACAAAGTGAGACTCTGTCTCAAAAAAAAAAAAAATAAAATTGAAATGTTTTTCCATATCCAAACTTTAAGATGTCTTGAATAAATATATTTTATGTATTTCCTAAAACCCCGCAGACAATTTGCATGTCTGGTCACTTTTTACTGACCCCTAATGGCCAGAGGCGGTTATTCCCAAGATCGTTCAGATTCTACCAGAGGAGGGAACTAATGTCCTTTGTGACTTTATTGCTAAAGTTCAGTAATTTCTCTCCTCTATCTCTTACACCTCATTCTGCCTCCAAACATTTTCCCCTCTGTCATCCTTAGCAGCATAGACTTTCAGAGTTGACAAGGATGCTAAGGAGCATGTAGTCTAATCCTCTCATTTTAAAGATGAGGAGCCAAGGCTCAGAGAGGTTTAGGAACTTGAGCATCGTCACACAGGTAGTTAGCAGGAGCTGTGGTTACGACCTCAGTCTCCTGGACTCATTGTCCTATTGTAGCAGTCCTTGTGGACTAGCTAATTCAGAGGTTAAGTTGCCTTGAGTGTGACTTTGTTTCCATTGACATCCACCCTTCCTACTCCCCATCTCCCTGTATGTGGTAGTGAGGAACCCCAGGACTCCAGACCTCATGGGAAGTGAGTCTACTAAATGCTGGGCAGGTTGGAGAAGCTGGGATGAGATGAGGAGTGAATCCCTGAAGACAGGACAGATGGCATCTTCATAAACTTCTGGGCAAGTTCCAGTTCCCACAAAAGAGGCCACAGGGCAGAAGCTATCGCCATGCCCTTAGGAACTAAAGCGGTGGCTAGGAGGACAGGCCATGTATGTGTCATGTGCGTGCGCGTGTGCTTGCCGGCACCTGCAGGTGGAGAGCTGTGGGAATGCTAACCTGATTGTGAAGTGGGAGACAGAGGCTAGAAAAGAAGAGAGAAAAAAAGCAGAGGAGCACGTCCTATTCTTGAGCTAGAGAGAGAAAAAATCTGGAGGCAGAAGTGGGCTTGTGGTAGGCTGAGGGGGGGCCCTCAGAGACTTAGTTAAGATTCCGAGGAGCAGAGACTGGGAAGTGGGTGGCAGAGAAGGAGGTGGGGACAGCTGTTGCTTTGATTTGCTATTGAGTCAGTGTTCTCGGTGCATTAGCACTGGGAGGGAGCCCTGGGCTGGCCCCCAACCAAAACAAGCCCCTCTGTAGCCAACACTGAGTGGTAGCAAGGAGAATTGCAGTTGGGAGACAAAAAGGAAGGGGATGTGATCCCCAAAGAGCCCCTTCCTCGCCTTAGCTCCTTCCTTCTAGAACTCAGCTGTGTGCTCTAGACAAGCATCTAGTGTTCTGCACTAAGAGGCTGAGAGGACAGGATAAGGCTGAGCACGGGGGAGGCTCAGTAAGAACTTGTAGACAGCAGGTTCTGTGCAGGTACTGACTCTCATCAGGTGTTTTTGGGTAGGAGCCTGAGGCCAGGGATGGTAGCAGCCCCGAGCCATTTCAGGAGTGTCTGTTCACCCCATCTCCTCATGATCACGTACTTCCGAAATCAGGACAGGTTTGACTGGGATCTGCATTCTAATGCAATAGAGAGACAGTCAGGAAGCCAGACTTTGAGCTTTTAGATGTCCCCTTAAACTGAGTAGAGGGATTTTATACCCTTTCCCTAAATTTATCTTGCTGCTTTCACACATATGTAATAGAACTGTGTAAAAAAAAAAAAAATCCCCCATCTTAGGAAACTACTTGGGAAAGGAAACATAACAGAGTCGAAAGCGGAATTCAATTTAGCTCGTTGGAAGGGTATGGGAAAATAGGGACTGGGAATGGGCCAGAAAGCCCAGAAAATCAGGGAGAAGTAAAGAATAGATTCCCTGAAGATGAGAAATCTCAGCCCAGGCTCCAACAGCTTGCTCATACTCTCCAGTACTGATCTCAGCGCCTCGGTACCTGTTGGAGTGCATGGAAGAATTCCCTTTCTCAACAGGCTCTATCTTATTTTCCTCTGCTCTTTAGGTTACACTTTAGATATTTCAGCCCGATGGCTTGGTGTGGTGGGATAACAATGCTGTGAAAAAGTTTAATTTGTTAGAAGTCAAGCAAGAAAACATTCATCTCCGCTGGTTCTGATCTTCCTGACTTGTTTTTACTGTTTCCCTTCACTGGGTAATCAGAGTCAGGGTGTGGATGACAGGTTCGGGGCAATGGTTAGGAGCATTACATGAAGAAAAATGTGTTCCGCTCTACATATCCACACTACTCTAGTTTCACTGATTCCCTCGATCCTAGCTGAGATTTAGTCTCTTCCCTCTCCATTCTCCTCACTTAAAAAAAAAAAAAAAACTGTATTTTTAAAATCCTGGCACACTGTGCATGTTAGCCTTACTTTATACCTTTTCAGAAATTTAACTTTTCCATGAAACAGAGATATTTTCCTAAGTCTTCAGATCTCACAGTTTCCAATATGGCAAATAATACTGTTCTGACAAAAGACCTCTTCTTCTCTTCTTAAACCTTCCTTGAGTGTCTGTTTCTTCTTCGATGTGGGTAAATACTTGTTTTTGTTCCCTGAGATGCATGCATATTTTGACTTGGTTACCCTCTTTCTCTCCTTTCACATGTGCCCCTCAACACACGCACACATAACGTACTACAATTCTCACTATTCAGATTTCTGCTTTTATTTCTTTCTGACATAAACACACAGATTTTTATCATGACCCAGATACAGAGCCCTTTTCACATGCCCATATTAATCAGAACCCCTTACTTCCAGAAAACCATATGGCTTAAACTCAGAAATTCTCCCCAAAGCAGAATTCAGGCTCTCTCTTCTGCTCAAACTCCCCAGGAGAGGGCCAGAATCCTCTCCTCTCCAGGGCTGAGGCTCAGTCCATCTGTCACTAACATTGGACTCCAGGGCTTGGAAACCAGAAAAGAGTTGGCATTAAGCAGCAGTTGAGGATAACTGAAAATACGGGAGGCTCAGGGGCTTAGTGACGGTGATTTTTATATTTGTGTGAGATTCTGGAATAGAGATTAGGGGAGGAGACATATAATATGTGTTTAGAAAGATTTTGTCCTTAAGAAATAGAGTAAGAACGAGTGAGTGGAATTGTTCCACTTGTAATTTTTGCATCTGCTGGGCAAAAAATGATTAGGAGCAGATGGCAAAACTGGCCCCTCATTTTATAATAACTCAAGAACTCAGCTCCAGGCTCTGCAAAGACTGACCGTTATGCTAAGTCCCAAGTTACTTGTCATTGATGTACTTATTGGGCTCTTGCTGAGTTTCCAAGATATATCTGGTATTTAAGTCAGAGATTCAATAAACCAGTTCACCTTCAGGAGCTTTTTACCCTGTCTGAGACTTTGGCTGGAATTCTACACTCAAACTTGGAAGCAAAGAGCCAGGGCATAGAAAATGAAAAAATAAACATATGAAACAAGAATCTGCATATTCCCCATGAAAGCTGGTGCTGGAAGTGCTAGTTCTCCACCCTACCTTGCCAATATCTGGGACTGTGTGAAGAAGGGGGAGAGAAAAGCAATGGCTAGTTTAGAGATGAGCCTTCATTTCTTTTTCCCCTAGGGCAAGGTGATGCACCTGACCTTCCTGACCCTGAACTGGAAGTAAATGAGCTAAAGGTGCTTATAATTAGCAATCAATACACAATTAGTGTAAGTCTAGCTGGGGAAAGGGAAAGTAAATCCTTAGAGAAGACAACATTTTAGTTTGTTCTTTACGTTATTTAGCTTTCTTACCATTCTCCTGGAGACCTCCAGGAGGGAGATGGGGAGAGAGAGTTGAGAGGGTTAAAGAATCCCAGAGGTAAGAGTTCACATAGAAGGATGATATACATGTTTAAAAATATGTTGAAATTTCTACATTTGAATCTTTTTGAAACGTGTCTACTCTTCATGAGAACGGTGGGCTTGGGGAGATGAGTAGATGGGAGATACTCCAGCTGTTACTGTAACCCTAGTTCTGTCTTCCTGAAAGCTCTCTCATAGAGATAAATCACTCCCATTACCTGTCCTTGAGGAACAAAGCTTCTCCTTGTTTCAAATGGGAAAATGAAAGAGGGGTCCTAGAAATTCATTTTGGAAGCCTGTCTCTCCAATTAGACTTGGCCGTAGTTCATTCATAGGTATTAACCATTATATGAACTATTATGCAGAAATTGACATGGAGAAATCAGCATTTAGGGGAAGATAATCTTGTGTAGTTCTGATGCGATATGAGGAACAGGCTGGCTGGTCTAAGACTGTCAGGGGCTGAACATTCTCAACTCCCTGCCACACTTGTCATCATCAGCTTATTGGCAGATACCCCCAAAGCATAGCAGAGTACAGTTTAAACATGCATCTACTGAGATAGGACCTTGACTCTGGGATGGGATGGTTATATTTAAGGCCATTTGGTTCTGCAAAAGATAGTTGTAAAACTTGGAGAAATGAGTCAGGATTTCGATACTTGTTTTCTATGCCTCTCATGTATTGGATCCCTCCATTATCTGTTCTGATAATCCATTATTATATATTGTTTTTGCATTTGCTAAGGTTGAGGGAAAAGGGGAAATAAGCACCAAGAAAGGACAGTTAGAGTTGGTTGTCAGGCTTAGGGTTCTGTTAAGAGGTCCATGCTGAGGGGGAGGGGTAAAAAAAAGAGGGATCCATGCTTCTGAAATGCGTAGGATGCATTTTACATTCCATGTTTATAGTGAATTTAGCCAGCCTCTGTATCTATGGGTCCCACACCTGTGCATTCATCTAACTGCAGATCAGAAATATTTGAAAAAAAATTGCATCTGTGCTAAACATGTACAGACTGTTTGTTATTACCTAAACAACAGAGTATAACAACTATTTACATAGTATTTAGATTGTATTAGGTATTCTAAGTAATCTAGAGATGTCTTAAAATATATGGGAGGATGGGCATAGGTTATAGGAAAATACTATTCCATTTTATATCAGGGGCCTGAGCTTCCTCAGATTTTGATATCTGTAGGGGGTCCTGGAACCAATCCCCCGTGGATACTGAGGCACAACTGTATATGGTTATTGTACGTGAGCAATACTGAATCAATCTAAAACACAGCTATTTGTAGTTCTGTTTTCAATCTATGAGTCCAGATTTGGCAAAACATCCAATTCTCTTGAGGCCATTTGAGATCACTGTGGGACCCAGTTTCCTGAGCATCTCAAAAAATACTTTTAGCACTTCTTTTTAAACCTCAGAATTAGTTGCTCTTTTGTTCTTTTTCTATAGTCGATTAGATGGCCGTGAGGACTGCCCAGATCTATATCTTAGGGTTTTGTTCCCTCTTCATGGTGGAGCAGATCAGGGACCATAACCAAGACCATGTGTGTGTTTGTGGTGGGGGGAGAGAGATTCCAGCTCTGTTCTGTGGGCTGCCCTGTGGAGAAGAAGGAGATTATGGAGCTTGGAGGTAGAGCAGGACCATGGAGAGCAACAAGAAGAGCCTGGAGTGTCACTGTCAGGGACTAGTACCATGGAGAGCTCAAAGCATAGGTAGCTTGTTCCACAAAGAAAGGGGAATTGGGATCATGGGGTAAGGCAGCTAGTTCCCAAGCACACAAACTGAAAACACTGAAAGAACAGACCTCAGGGCTTCTGTTAGGATCACTCTACACCCATCACTTGCTTTAAAAGTCCTCCCGAAGTGCTTCGTTTGAACCTGTCAGATGGATATATATCCAAAAAAGATTGTGCTAAAAAAATGAGGAACACCACCAGACTGAGTTTGTCAACATAAGCCTCTGAAATTATGTCAAATATGTAGGTATTAGTGATGATGGAGGTTTTTAATTTGCTATAATTTATTACGAATAAAATTAGGCTTATCTTCTAATGAGGGAACAGAGCCTGTGCCCCCTCGGATACACTAGGGCATGGGAAAACCGAAATGTGTACGTATTATCATTAGGTAGGGTATGAGATATATCAGAGTCAGAGTGCCCTAATCTACTCAAAATTGCTGTGAATGGTTTAGATTTACTCATACCTGGAAAAGAGATATGAGATCGTGCCTCTTAGGAAGGTGATTGTTCTCGTGACTTAGGGGCTTCTGTGTTAGTTGGGAAATTTGGTCACTCTCTTAAGGCTTAGGGAAATTTTAGCAAAGGGAGAAACGTTTCTCTCTTCAGTATTTACTGCTTCAGTGAAGAATGTGTACCTTTGCTGAGCCTCTATTGTGTAAAAATCTCAACAACCTCATATTTTCAAGACTCTTGAGAGCTTGGCTTCTCAGTACTAGAAGGGATGGATCTCCTTGTCATATATAGCAGGATTGGATCGGGTTTTTACTTGGGTAGTTATAGAGCCCAGAGCATCAGCTGGTTCTAACCTTGCAAAAAATCATCACTATTGCTGATCCTAGAGGCAGAAACAGGCCTTTTGCCCAGAGACTTGTTCTTCATTTTACAATAACATCGAGTGTTTATACTTAATTTGATCAAGCTCTTAGAGACCTGAATCTTTTTCTGATGTCTAGCTTCACCAGGCTCTTTTTCTGATGGCATGTTTCTCTCTGTCTCTCATAAACATTCCCATGGGGATTGCTATTTTCAGAGCTTATGGGTGGACCTCTAGGACATGACCTCATACAGGAAACAAAATGTTCCAGTATATGGGCCTATAGCCAATGGTTAAACATGAAACATTAAATTCTAAAATGAAAATAAAAGACGATATAATTACCAAAACTTCCTAATAACCTTGATTTTTTTCATTCAGTGGTTGGTAAGGAGCTGGTCTAGTCCACAGCTTGCTTTCAAGGAGAATCTGGAACCTAGATCACCATCCTTAGGTGAAATTCCATTACTGAGAATTAGATGACAAAAAATGTTGAGCCAGTATACGGTTCCACTGGAGTAGGAAACAACAAAGAATGTGACTAGTCACAGCCCCAGGGGTTTTTATTGCTCCGGTGATATCTGTGAAGATTTTTTTCCTGCTATGTAACTTAAGGAAAAGCAGCTTTTGATCCCATTCTACATATTATTTGGACTGCAAGAAAGAAGCAAGAGCAAGGAGTACTAAAATCAAATCTAAGGATTTACAGAGCAATGACACAACTACCTGGTCTGCTATTTCAAAGTAACCAGAATACCAAAAAGATGCTGTCTGTGGAATTTTATGGCTGCAGAACTATGAGTCATTCTCTCCAAGTGAACAGTGAATATCTCCAACAAGGCACTCTTGAAATTAGATTTGGACCTCCTTTCTTCCTCTTCCTTGGAAGAGGAAGGAGAGAGAGCCTGAGGGTAGTGAGCTGGCTCATTCTACTATCAGTCTAGGGCAGAGGATTTTGAACTGGTAACAGAACCTCAGGTAGTGCCTTAAGGACTGTAGGAGTCTGAGGAAGTCAGTAAGACAGGGAAAAGGGCTATGGGTTTTACCTTTCTGTTTCAACAACAGGATTTCCCCTTTGGTCTGTTTTACTAATTTGGTAAAGGAGTTTCACATCTTTTTTTGTTTTTTAAGTGAGAAAACCATTGTTCTAGAGGAAACTACTAAGACCTACAGTGCTGTACAGACTTAGGAAGGGCTGAGGATAGAGTGTTGGTATAACTGCCGGGTAGGAAGTTGACATTCTATAGATTGGGCCCTACATCACACAGACTGGTTCTTCATGAAAGTAACTAGCTATTATTCCAGTGTCTCTCAACTTTTGGCACATGTCTACATGCACATATCCTTCCCAAGAGATACAGCTGGAATTAGGAAGAGATCGGGAAAACAGAAACAGAAGATAACAGTACCATTACAGCTGCAACCAGGAACAGAAACTGGATAGAGCAGATCAGCCAACAGATCCACAGGCAGCACTAGAGTGAATGCCTACAGGACTTCTCTGGTACATTGGGTGTGATGTCTACACTGGGCACCTGGCCAGGGGCTGCAGAATGGATGTTAGTGGACAGAAGGTCATTGGGAAGGAAAAGATATGCATGTGTGGGGAAATGCTGTACCAAATTAAATTGCTATAATCTGGTCTGACACAAAGTGAGGCTATCCATCCATCTCTACACTAGGTCGACTCACAGAGTGCTGGAAATAACTTGGGAAGGAGGAATCCAAAGAAGGCTGGTCACAATTATGAATGCCAAGCTGCTCACCAGAGAGATGATCACAGTTCCTTTTAAGTTCATAGGCCTTGTATCCGCTAAACCTGGAATGCCAACTTTTGCCAATTTTAGTGGAGAAATGTGAGAAGGAAGGGCAGGTGGCAAATTCCGAATGTCTTCCTGAGTTTCGTGAGCTTCTAGCCACAGCACTAATGGCCAGTTTCGGGTGTCAGTTGCTTGCCTTTTTCCAGCCTCTCAATCCTTGATCAGCCTTTTAAAGCTTAAAAAATTTGTGCTGTACTGTAAGGAACGAAATACCCCAGAAGCACATAAAGTTTGTTTTCCTTTTTCTAAATAAAAATACCCATCCTGCTACAATACCCTTGACTGTTCAGGCAGCAGTGTATTAGGGTATCTTGTCTTTAAACCTTCACTCTGCATCTCTCCTAGTTTTGGTCAAACATTAACAGTTAAAATATGCACTGACTAATATTTTGCCCAGGGGCCTCAGGCCAACTCAGGGGTTCTAGACACACCTTCTATATAATCCTGGTTAGAATAGCTTTCAGGATTACCATCCATGAGCATTAAGTCTATACACCTACCTCCCACCATCAGTGCTGGCCCTCTTAGATCCAGAAACTAAGGGGTAGAAATAATTTAAGGTAGAAGATACTGTGGTTATTTCTTGTGCATCAGTGTGATACTGCACAGCAGACAGATGTCCATTATCTGTAGAGATAATGTTCTAAAAAGAAAATGATGCTTGATTTGACTCTTCCTTGGAAACAGACCCCTCCTCCCCATCTCCCACTTCCTGACCTGACCTCTCCTCTAGAAATTCCCCATTCAGAAGGTACTGCCTTCTACTCTTTCTCTTAAGCCACTACTCTGAGATATATTCCCAAATATGAGGATAGAGCATTTCTCTGCCTGTCAACTTTAAGCCTGAATAGGGGCTGGGCCCCCAAGTTGAGGAACAAGAAAGAATAGTTGGTGAAGAAAGACTTGGCTGGTATACTGATTTACTCTAGTCTCTAGTGTTTACATCCTAGAGTAGAAGGGCTCACAGCTTTCTCCAATAATGTCTTTCTCTCTTTTCAAGTTCCAGCCTCTCACCATCAGTTCTCATTGCTGAATAGCTGCAGTTTGGGTCGTACTTGCCTCTGCTTGTAAAACTCACCTAGCGGGATGGGAAGGCCAGGGGCTGCAACTGAAAGTCAAGGCCTAGTAGGATGGCCATTATTGAGGCACAGACCGCTAGCTACCTCTCTCTGCCTTGCACTGAGCCTGCTCTCCCTCGGGACTTTCCTCAGCTCCTCAGTGAGCAGGGTCATCAGTGCAGTCCTCTGGGGAAGGGGATTCCACGTAGGGAGAGGAGGGGCTGCTGTCTCTGTGGTAACTAGGGCAGGAACTCCCCTTAGGGAGTTTGATGGATAGAAGGTGAAAGGAGCCAGCCAACTGCAGGGAGGGGAATCCCAAGGGTCCCCATACCAGGGGAAGCTCCTTCATCATGAGGGAGACAGGGCTTGGGGAGGAGGTCATGTGAGGTGGAGGCTTATTCCTCCAGCACCCTGGCTTTTCGCCTGTTTTCCTTAGATGAAATTCTCTACATCATCCTTCCCAGTTTTAACCCCTCCCCTCTCCACCCCCGCCCCGCCCTGTGCCCATCCCTGCTGGCCACTGGGTCCATCGCCCAGGAGCCGCCTCCCCTTTCTCCTCCCCTGCGGTTCTTTCTGTTTTTCCTTGGCATCTGGCCGGGCATAGCCACCACCCTCCCCCTCACTCTCCCCACTTCCCTATTCTCGGCTGAGGTCCTGTTCCCTCTCCCCCCTCCTCCACCCCAGCCCTCCTCTGACAGGCGGAGTGAGGAGGATGCATTCCTTTAGTCCCTTCACTGCCTGCCCTCCCTCCTCCGCTGACCTGAGGCTCTGAGCTTCCTTCCTGGTCTCCCTACAAAGTGCCCCCATGCCACCCCATTAACCCTCAGCAGCCTTTAAGAAGGCTGAGGTGCCCCCACAGCGCTGACCTACATAGCCCGGCCCAGGGTGGGAGGGGCTCTTCCCCAAGTCCCTTCACCCCTGGCCCCGCCTCCCCCCGCCTTCCTTCATCTCTCTACCATCACAAACCAAAGAAGGTTTGAGTTCCAGACCGGGGCAAAGGGGCTAGGTATACTACCCCACCCCAAATTTGGGAAAATCAATGCTCAGCTCAGGAAAGCTTTGGGTTTTCCATGCATTCTCCTCCCCAAATTTCTTGTTGCTTTCTTTTGCTCAGTCTCCCTCCCTCCCACCCCCTCCGCTGCTGTCTGGGTTTCTTTTCCCAGCTTCTACCACCGCTAGGGATATTGCCATCCTGGGCACCCTCCGCCCTGTTGTTGTTGTTTTGGTCCAAGGGTAAGCACCCCCCTTCTTTGCCCACGCCCCCCTCAACAGCCTCACCCAGCCCCCCTTCTCTGCCCACTCAGAGCTCCGCCGCGGATGGGGGGACGGGCGGGGGAGAGAAATGTTTGCATACAGCAGTTTGGGGGATTGCACTGGCTACCCAACCCCTACAGACATACACACACAAACACCCGACACACGCCCTGACTGAAACAGCGACAAATCTCACTCCGCCCCCAACACACACTGACACAGACATACACACAGATACTGACACAGAAACGCAGAGCCAGACACCAACACAGACGCGCGCGCACACACCCGGACAGCAACACATCCAGACCCAGGGCTGCTCATCACAGAAATCAACCCCGAGATCCAAACCCGGGGTGCACACGCAGACACACACACTGGAAGGTGTACACAGGAGGGTGCACACGCCGGCACACCCCATGGTCCACAGAGACTCGGATGCTCAGAGACAGACACAAGGGTATTAACAGCGGCTGACGACTTTAACCCCCCGATTCCAAACAAAGCCAACAGGCTCCCTCCGCCCGACTCCCAATCCAAACCCCCGCTCGGGTCGCTCCCCACCTCCCCTGGCGCCGCCCCCTCCCTCACTCACCGTCCTGGGAGAGGTTGGCCCCTCCGGGCGCCCAGCGGCAGGCGAACAGCAGCAGCAGGAGCTGGGCGGCTGGGGCCCCCATCGCGCTTCCCGGCCGGCTCCCTGGCTGGGCGCTGGCGAGCCTTCGTTCCCGGGGGCTGGGGATGGGGAGGGGGTAGACTAGGACGTTGACCGAAAGGGCGCCCCCGAGCCGCTTAGGAGCCCGGGGCCGAGGTGGGGACCGGGAGGGAGCCGGCGCTGCTGCAGTCGCGGGGATTAAATAGGGCGCTCGGAGCAAACCATTCGGTTGGAGGTGGAGGGGGGTTGACGGGGGGCTGGGCTGGTCGCGGGGGGGCAAGGCTGCCGCATTTCACACTCCCCCTGCCTCCCGCACCCCCTCCTTGCTTGGGTGGTGCCTTCCACCCTCTCCCCCGGGAGCTCTGCCAGCCCGGCTCGGGTGTGGATCGGAGGGAGGGAGCTGGCTCAGCAGTGGGACCCCGCGCGCACCCCTCTTAGGCTTGGGGTGGAGGGAGGGGAGTCGGGCAGGGCGGTGGGCCAGCTGGCGAGAGCGGCCACTGCAGGCCTGGGCAAGGGCGTGCCCACTGGACTGAGGTCCTCCAGCTCCGCCCTCCACCCTTTGGCAACTGGGGATGCCCATAACTCCTGGGGTCTCCCTATGAACATGTACCCGGGGACGTCTCCCCAGTGGGTAACTAGGAATCCTCACTATTCTCCTAAGCACTGACATCCCCAGTTCCTTTAGCGGAGCCCTTAGCTATCTGTCCAGCAACAATCTGTGGCCCTAGGCAATCTCCCTTGAAAGGCATCTTCCAGCAAACCCCCAGGCCTTGGGAACCAACATCTCCCTGAATCCCGTGTCAAAGAAATTACTCTCTGAAAACATGATTTAAACTCAGACTTCTGTCCAACCAATGAGCCTACAAGGCTACTCAGTTTTCTTCCTTAACCCTCCCTATTCCACTCCTTTGCCCCCAGACCTTCCTTCCAATATTTTTTTCCTTAATCTTTCAGAAGATCTTATCTGTCCCAAGTTTTAGTTAGAAAGATTCCTGAATGAATGTTCTGATCCACAGACCCTTTTAAGGACCAGTGCATCTGTGACTAGTGCAGCTCTCATCTCCGAGGCCAGTTGTAAGATGATAACAGAGGCAGGGTGTTTGTACTTGCTGTTGGCTCAAGTGCCCCAAGCCCCTGGTGTGTGCTGTTCTTAGTGAATTAGGTATCTCTAAAAGAGTCTTGGTACATCTCAGAAAGGGATCCTTCTGCATCCCTAAGTTTTGCTGAAACTTAGCTGTTGGGAATAAATTTTGAAATTTTAGAATCGTAGAATAAAATAATTTTAGTTATGTAAGAATTCTTAGAAAATATCTGGTCCAGCCTCTTAACTACGTAGGTATCACTGAGGCCCAAAGGAGGTTAACTGACCTACCCAAGGTGATACTGACAATAGTAGAAAATACAAGTGTTGACAAAGATATGAAACGATATGATTTTAAAGTGTCTTCCAACCTTGTGTGGCTAATATTTTGTCCCTAGATGAGGGATTTGGGTATATGTCTTCTAAATCCTAGACAGTCCTCTTTCTGTGGGGATAGCTATGCCTCGTTGTGCTAATCCTTAATGTTTGGGCAATCTTCCCCTCTCTAAAGTCCAGTTTCTTAACCTGCTGTGGTGATGTAGTTAATGTCTCTGTTACCCAGGAGCTCAAGAACAAGGATGTGGAAAGTACTTTATCACCAGGAAAGCCTTATATAAATGACAGTCAATGATGAAGAGGCCAAGAGGGAATATTCTCCAGGGAGATACTTCAGGATCATCAGGATGCTGGCCCACTGTTTTTCTCTTACTGTTTTTAGAGTTTATATTTTCTGGGAGAAGAGCTCTGCCTGCCTCTTGGACATTTCTTGAGTGCTTGGGTAGTTATGACTTTTTTGCAGGGCAGTTTTGACCATCTTTGCTGGCTGACTTGCCTGATGACTCCAAACCATTCTGCCTCCTTAGTGCTCTCTGACATCCTGAAATCTCTGAGAGGTGAAAGCGGAGGGGTGGTGTGGTTGAGGGATGTGGAGATCTGGACAGAAGAGACAGAAGAGGTCTGGCTGGCTAGAGAAGGGGTGGGCAAGAGATAAAGGGATGATTGGACTTTCTGACAGAGGAGGGACCAGGTTGGCATGAGGTTAATCACACAGTGAGAAGGACAGAGTGGGGTGTTTTCAAAAAGAATCAGCTTTAGAGGGGAAGGTTCTGTCTCTTCTAGTTAAAGGGTCTTAGTGGATAAAGAGTATTATCTTTGGAGCTAGAAGAAACCTTAGAGATCATCTAAGCAGGCTTAAGAGAGGGAAGGTTAATGGAGGGGGAGGGGAGTGAGAGTGGGAATGGCAGGATGTGGGATTAGGTCCCAAAGTCCTCTAATTAATTATCTTTTCCATCTGCTGCTCTGTAGTGACCCCCTTCTGCCTGTCCCCCTTAATTCTCTAATGACTGCTGGTCTGGCTCCACCCTCTGTTGTAATTGCAAAGGATGAGAACCAAGGGTGGAAGGTAAGGGGGGAAGCTGTTTTGAAGAGGGACTGTTAAGAGCTAGCACATGAGGGTCTGGAATGCTCTTTTCCTACTGGCTGCTGTTCCCTTTTCTGCATCATCAGCATCAGTTTGGCAGCAGTTTAGGTCCTGGGAATAGGAAGCAGTCATTGGCTTTTAGAATTATAGAATAAAAGAGTATTGGAGTTGTAAGGGAACTTCAAGATTATCTAATTAATACCTGTTGTTGAACAGATGAGAAAATGAAACTCAGAGAAGCTAAGTGACTTTCTGTGTTCATACAGTTAGCTGGTAAAGGGGTTACCAGTATTGGATGCAGGGAGCAGATAGTACCCTTGGGGGCAGGAAGGATAAGGAGAATCATTCCCAATCTTCTAGAGCAGTGTCTAGCTTGAAAAATCCCTCACTTCTGTGTATCTCAGAGTGAAAGGGTAGTTTCTCTTATGCTGATGCGGATGTCCCCACTTGGAATAACAACTTCCCTATAATCTTTCTAATGCCCTATTTACATGTGCACCTGGCATCCTACAGGCTTCTACCCTATTCAATAGGAATAGAGTTTTACGAAAAAAGACTGATCTACAAGGATTATTCCCATTATGAAAATAGGTAAAGTAAAAGTATCTGATCTCTATGCTTACTTTCCACTCTAAAATGCTGGGACACACAATATGCGTTTCCAGAGATGTGCACAAAGTCTGGAGTAGGTTATCTGCGGGATTACAGAACTGGTAGCTACAGTGAAAATTGGAGGGAGCAAAGAAGAGGAGTGGAGAGAAGGCAGATTTTGCCTCCTGGATGCCCTTGTCCACTCAGCAACAGCCTGGGAAGCTGGGGGTGTGGAATGTGGTGCTGGCACCGGTGCTGGGCTCGATGCAGCTGTGTGGGCTCTGGGCATTCCTTTCCCCACGCTGCTCCTGCCTGGGAGGGGAAAGGGAATGAACTCAGCCTGAGTGGGTGAATTCTACATATTCATGTGTGAGGGGATGACAGCACCTGTAGGGAAAAACTCCTGAGACTTGGCTGAATATCCATTTGATTGCACCCTAACCTTTCTCCTCTGTATGACTTTTCTTTATCCATAAATTTTACATAAGTTTCTACATTGCTTTTTATTTCAGTTTTCCACCCAACTAAACCAGTACTCCTCATGCTGCTTCTTATTCCTATTGTCCAGTTTTAATCAATCCCATCCTTTTTTTTTTTTTTTTTTTTTTTTGAGACAGAGTCTCACTCTGTTGCCTGGACTAGAGTGCCGTGGCGTCAGCCTAGCTCACAGCACCCTCAAACTCCTGGGCTCAAGGGATCCTCCTGCCTCAGCCTCCGGAGTAGCTGGGACTACAGGCATGCGCCACCATGCCTGACTAATTTTTTTCTATGTATATTTTTAGTTGTTCGGCTAATTTCTTTCTATTTTTTTTAGTAGAGATGGGGTCTTGCTGTTGCTCAGGCTGGTCTCCAACTCCCGAGCTCAAACAATCTGCTGCCTCGGCCTCCCAGAGTGCTAGGATTACAGGCGTGAGCCACCGCGCCCGGCCTAACCCCATCCTTAATAATAACCTCTGTACGCATTTTAATTCTAACCTTAATCGAATTCTAATTTCAATCCTAACCCTAATCTGTTACAGACTCTAACTACTAATCCTACTACCAACCCCAATTTAATTGCCAATTTTAACCAGCGTATTAATTCTAACCAGTTTTAAGCTAGCAACTAGGTCAGCAATAAAATAATAAACTAATCTGCAGCACATAATAAAAATAATCACAAGTCCCATTACTGAGAACCCATCATGTGCCAGACTTTGTGCTGGGTACTTTACATACACAAATCTCATTTAAATACCAGAAAGTACTTTAATGTATTTGGGATTATTATCAATATGAGGAAACAAAGGTCTAACGAGATTATGTAATTTGTAAATAGTGGATCCAAACCCAGGTCTGCTTGACGTGAAAGTCTGTGCTCATTCCTCTTTCTACCAACAAATGCTTTTTAATTGACCTTCTCCTAAAATCCTAATACAGGCTAGATGACTTCTAAAATACTGAGTTTCTTCAAAACATATTATTATTGGTTTAGATTTTTAAACAGCAAATGGTGATACAAAATACAAACAAACCAACCAAACAAAAAAAAACACCCCCAATATCCTTGCTCAGAGACCCCACTAACATTTTAAAACATTAAAGTAATTTATTTATAAAGTTAAAATATTCCAACTATAGACAGAAACAAACTGAAAAGAAAAGCCTCCTTCTCTTTCCCAAAGTCACCATATTGCACAACCCCAGGGGGTATCGCTTGAATTGGAGTTGTGCAGAGCAGAAGCACTGCCTCCCACGGCTTATCAGAGAAGCAGATAGAGTCAAGGTAAATATCTACCAAATTAAATCACCATGTATATATATATGTATCTATACATATATATATACATGACTTAGGCATGAGAATTACTAGACAATTTGTCTTTATGACTAGCAGTAAGTATTAAGGACCAGATTCTATATTAAGTTCTTTATGTTTAGTATCCATTATAATATTCACCGGCCCTCTGTGCAGTATTCATTACCCCTATTTTACAGATGAGGACAGTGAGGCTTGAAGAAGCAACATGACAGGCACAAGAGCATGAAAATGGTGTCAAATGCAGATTTGTCTTACTCCAAAGCCTAAATTTTTGACCATTGTATTTAGCTAGGAAAGCTGCTCAGAGAAGAGGTCACTTGAGCTTGATTCTGAAGGAGAGATGGGGAGTTGCTTGATATTAGAAAAGAGGATGGCCTCCGAGACTGGAGATGGACTCGGATGGATATGGGAGGAGACCATCCGAGGGGAAAGGGAGCAAGACAACTAGATCATGGAGGGAAATGAGTAAAAGGTGAGAGAGTAATAGGGGAATAAAACAAATATGAGCAGAGGCCGGGAAAAATTTTGTGACAAATTCAGGCAAAAATAAAATCATATAATAAATATGCATGTCACTGTTACTCCAGCTGCAGGCTGATTGATGTTTTATGGAAAGACAGTAGACACACATAATCATCTGCAAAAAAAAAAAATACACATTTTCAGTTATATGGTATCATGTATCCAACGAAATATCTTTCCATTCCTCCCTGTGCATTCTGTGCTCCAGCAATATCAAATGGCTTGTAATTTCCCGAACACACTATGTTGTTTCATGGCTCAGTGTCTTTGCACATACTATTTTCTATACCTGGATTGCCCATCTCATTAAGCCTGATGAAACCTGTGTTTGTGTTTATCCATCCAAACTTTGATTAGGTATTGCTGCCTCTATGCCTTCCACCCAGAGATAATCACTCCCTGCTAGGTGCTACCACTATATTGAATATACACCTCCACCGATACATTTCTTTCGTTGTGTTGCAATGATTTGTCTACATTTTTCTACTCTAACCGTGGGCTCTTTGAGGGCAAGAATGATATTTCGTGAATCTCATTATTTCCAGTGTAGAAACTGAAAAATAGTAGATTCTTAGTTAATTCTGAGTTAAGTTGAAATGGTATGTTGATAAACACATAGGCTTGATAAACCATTTTATCCTAGAAGTACACATACATGCATATAACCATACTTCATTAGTATACTCCCTTGCAGGTATGTATGTATGTGATTACATTGATATAATATGTCCAAAATAAAGTGACTGATTCTGAGGTACATATACAAATATTTTCATCCACTTACCCAAGATACATTTTGTAGTTCTTGGAATTGACTTTAGAGCCTGCCACATCCTTTTATATACTTCAGCTGTGGAAAATGTTCATCCTTGGAGTCTGGCTTTTAATTTCAAAAGTAGCTAAATGTCTTTAGTATCCCAGCCTTATGGATAAGTTGGTGGTTCATGTTGGGTAATCCAAAAAGCAAGACTTGGCTATAAAGTAATAGTAAAAGGCTTATAGGATGATTCATATATTGGTTCTTAAGGCAGTTCCCACATAGGAGTTATAGAAAATTTCTGAGCAGTGGCATTCTGATCTATCCGTCAATATAAACAAAATCAAATAAGAGTTTTGTCGTTCTGTAATCATACCAGGTGAACAAACATGTTTGTGTGTAAGAACACGAAAAGTCATATGTCCAGAACAGATCCCCTTGACCATTCATTCATTCATTTACAGTTTACTGAGTTTCTATGTACCATGCGCGATGCTAATTGAAATTGGTTGTTTTGACCCAGATGTTTGTTGCAACCTATTAAAAAAATCTATAAACTCTCAGATTTTATTTTTTTAATTATAAAAGAAAATGCTCAGTGGGTGCTCTTATTCCATTTCCACTTATATCCCCATTTTTGAGCTTCATCTTAGCTGTGAGAAATAATGAACAAGGGTCTGGGATAGAATTATATTAAAGGATGCAAAATACTTGGTAATGAAGACCAATCTGACAGTAACGATTTTCTTTTTGGAATCATAAAATAGGATGTTAAAAAAATGCTACAACAAAATGTCAACGGCGGGCGCTAGTCACTTGAGAAAATAAGATGAGTAACTCATGAAACCTACCTTCAAGGAATGCATAGTCTAGTAGGGAAGATAGGCCTGCAGACACATCATTGCCATGTCACATGAACAGTGCTACAGCAAAATGACAGATAAGGCACAGTGGGAGGAGAGAAGAGGCAGAGATTAAATTTGTGGAAAACCTTAAGACTAGGAGTTGGCCAGGTATAAAAGGAATGAAAGACATTACAAAAGGGGGACTAGCATATGCAAAAGCAGTAAAGTGGGAAACAGCAGGCTTAGTTGTAGCTAGAGTGTGAAGGGAATCTATGCCAGAGATTGCTCTTTATTCTGCAAACAAGGAGTCATTGAAGGGATTTAAGCAGGGAAATGTCAGTGCCAGATTTGCATTTTAGAGAGATAACTCTGGCAGTGGTGGATGGATGGATTGGTGGATACACATGATTTGATGCAGAAGCCTGACCCTTCTGGGGACGACAAATCCAGTACCATGACATTGAATAGGACCACTCAGTGTGATCCTGTCTTAGAGCCTATGGGTAAGGCAGAGAAAGCACCCAGAACACTGTTATAGGACCCATACACCAACACGGGGTCTGGCCCGCAGATACAGACAATTGTGCACAGTAACATGAAGTTTCAGAGTGTAAGGAAGGGATGAGGTATGATGACCAATTGTCCCAGTTTGCCAGGGACTGAGTTGTTTTCTAGGACTTTCAGTGTGAAAATTGAGTAAGTCCTGGACAAACTGGGATGGTTGGTCACCTTAGGCAGTTCCTGGCAGAAACAGCCTCTCTCAGGAGCACCTATTACCCAGACCATCTCCCTGGCAACCAGCTAGGGGTCATCTTCAGGGCAGTTGGAGGGAGGCGGAAAGCTAAGTGAGTTTTTTTTTTTTTTTCTGTTTTAGGGGAGGGAAGAGGTGGGGAGGAGTAGTGGGTGGTGAGTCAGAATAGCTAGGCCAATTGAATAGGAGGAGAGAGAAGGCGGCCAAGTAGGAGACAGAGGATGGAGGTTGGTTTCTCTGGTCCAGGATCCCACCTCCGCTGTCAGAGATCTTGGGCTCTCTGGTGGTAAGGAGCATTGCAGTCTCAAAACAGCAAGTATCACAAAGAGTGAATGTATGTATTTAGCTTTTCATTTATGCATAGCCTTCATATGTTCATATATTTACTCATTGACCATTTATGGAGTGCCTCCTATGTGCCCGGCATTGTGCATATACTATATCATTTAGTCTTTATGCACAACCCTATGACTTGTGGGTAGTATTATTCTCATTTTGCAGATGAGGAAAATAAGGCTTGGGAAATTTGGTATCTTCCTACACGTCATACCTTACCTGGTGGAGCTGAGATCTTAATTCAGGTAAATCTCTAAAGTGCCTGGTCATTCATTCCAGTAAACCAGCATACCTATCGTGCCTAATCAGAAGGGTTCCCTGGGGGCACCTGTTAAACATAATGCAAGTACCCCGGATATTCTGGTTCTGTAGGTTAATGAGGAAGATTCCTATCCTTAGTGCTAACAAGGGCTTCTAGGTGATTCCCAGGCCCTGACAATCCTGAGAAACAGCACACTGCAGCCTGGGTCTCTTGACAAAAAGCTCATTGACTCCCGAGGGTACCATATGTGTAAACAGCTCATTAGAGCACAGGTGTGTTAAGGTGTAAACCCCAAAAATACCGCTGAGTCTTTCAACAAATAATTTTCTTGACTCTTCCTCTCCAGTGATTGTTAACCTTGTTTGTAAAGTTCTGTGCAATCTGACACTTGCCTATCTCTCTGACTTCATGTAACCTCGTGGCCACACTATTCCCCGTTTTTCGTATCTCCAGCACTTCAATCTCATGCCCAGCCTAAACCTTTGCACTGGCTGATCCTTCTGAACTGGAACGTTCCTTCTCTGTGCTGAGCCATTCTTGCTTTTATTTCAGCCTAAAAGCCACCTTCTTGGAGAGATCTTCTCATTCCCTTGCAATCACTTATTTTCTGCTACTTTCTTAATAATTTATCTTTTGATTATTTATTGTTCATATTCCTTCTCCCAGTAAATGTGAGCTCTGTGAGGAAAGAAACCCTGTCGATTTTGATCAAAGTTGTGTTGCCAAAAACTTAAAAGGTATTGCACATAACGGGGCCTGGCACATAATAGGAGCTTATTAAATTTTAGTTGAATGAACGCATGAAAGAGAATATTCTCACTCATCACATCTGGAGAAGAGTGTTCACATTCTTTGATTTTATACTTTGATTTTACAATCAAGTATTTTTGTCTTAGGGCCAAAGTAAACCTCCCACTGCCTTTTAAGGTTTTTCCTTCTGGTTCATGAAAGAAGACATCTCTTTCTTTTTCCTAGCCTCTATATTATTCCCTCTAGAGGGTTTAAGACTGTTATTAAATTGCCCCTCAGCCTCCCGTACCTTAGGTGAAATGTCTTAATTCTTAACCTTCTGCCAGTTCTTTTATCATTTTAGTACCTCTTGTCTAATCCTTTTAACTTAAATAGTTGGGTTCAGAACAGGTCCCAGTAGGTGAGTAAGGCCATGGCTGATGGTTATGAGTTGAACATGAGATGCTACTCCAGGCCCTCTTGCATGTTTCTTGCTATTCTTTATTTTTAAACTGTCTCCTTAGGCTAACTCACGTTTAGCTTGTGGTCCATTTTGGTCCTAAGATCTTTTTAAGCCCTAAAATTCCAGAGCTTGCTACCACTAAAGTAGTTTTACCTTGCCAGGTAACATCTGTTGAGGTTTGCCACCAGAGCTTCCAGTCCTAGGGCTTGTGAACTGTCATACCCACGTGCCCATACCTGTCAAACTGATGATTGTTGCTGGTGTTCCTGTGGCTATACCAGAAACGGAGGCAGATACACTTCATATTCTTGCCATGTTCATCTGAAGCCACTGCTAGTTTTTGTGTGGACTACGAAGGCCCAGGAATCACTATGTGTACTGCTCTGAGAAAGTTGACCCGGTTCTGGGTCCAGCTACAAGGAGATATTTCTGACTTATTGGAGAGTCAGTGAAAGACAGCTGAGAAAGCATGGCTTTTTACAATTAGACTCACCTGGGTTTAAATACCAGCTGTGCCACTTTATTTGAGATCAGTCTTTTCATTTGTTAAACATCAGACATATTATTGTCTATCTGATAAGCTTGTTGTGAAGATTATGAAATGCAGACATTTATGTAAAACTCCTAGCAGAGAACTCCTTGCATGTTAGTTACCTTTCTCTGTGCTTCCTGCACGTTGGAGCAGATATGTGAGGATGTTTCTCTGTTTCTCTGAGTGTATCATAGAATCTTGCCTTATGCAAGATTCTGTCTGAATATAAAGTGTTACCTGCATGTAGATTTTCGGTTACAATAACTTTTTCATTTTTACGCCGCCATCTCTCCATTTAGCCTACTCTCTGCTACCCTCGTGTGGCCAACCCGACCCCTTGTCATTCCTGATCCTCTGCTCCCTCGGTGTGGTTGCTTTGCTGTAGTGCAGCCACTTCCCAGCTGCCTGGCAGACCTAGCTCCCAGCTCCTCTGAGTTTCAAACGTGTACGTGAAATACTTTTTTTAATTTTAATCTTCTCTTCTTATAACCTTTTCTCATTCCTTTCTAATATGTATCTCATCTGTTGGAGGTATTATATGAAACGCATCCTGCATGTTGAGAGTTTGGACCCAGTGATGTCTCTTTGAGTTTCAAATCCCATTATCTGTTTCCTTGCTCCACACCAAGTTCTTTTTCCTACGAATGCTGAAAGAACAGTACACAGTTGACCCTTGAACAACACAGGTTCGAACCATGCAGATCCTCTTACATGCTGATTTTTTTCGATAGATAAAGTAGGCTCTCCATATCTGTGGGTTCCGTATCGGTAGCCAAACAGGGATCACGAATACAGTATTTGAGAAATGTGAAACCCACGGATATGGACTGCAGAGTTTTCTTATTGGTGGGTTACACTGATCCCACAGGGCCAACAGTGGGACTTTAGTATGTGCAAATTTTGGTGTCTGCAAGGGGGCTTGGCACAGAGGGGGAATGGTGATGGTGGTGATGGTGGTGGTGGTGGTGGTGGTGGTGGTGAGGTGTCCCGGAATCAATTCCCTGGGGATACCGAGGGACAACTGCATTGCCATAGGCTATTTAACCATAGAAAGCTCCTCTATTTTCCTTTCAAATTCAATTTTTTTTAAGTTAATAAGGAAAAGCACACCCATCCTTGCCATGCCAAAGGGTAATGGTGGATCTCAGATAGACCCAGAATGTCTGTGCTTCACACTGAGGATGTGTGAACAAAGGATTTATTTGCTTTCTTCCTCTTCTAATTGCATAGCATTTCTAGCACTGGGAATGGGGGATTATTTAGAGTAAGTACACTAGTTTGTTTGAAAAACTGTGTGGATGAGAAACAGGGGAAATAAATTTGGCAAGGAGACTTTAAACCAAATTTGGAAGGGTGAGATTTGAAAACTAGACACTGAAGTGCTTTATCTTTATCCCAGTGTCAGTTGGAGAAAATTTGTAGCAGGATGTTATGTGATTAAATTGGTATTTAAAACTTAATCTTCAGATTCAATATGGTAAAGATCGTGGATTTTTAAATTTGTAAATTCAGTGCAATACTATGCTAAATCCCAAGAAAATATCTTATGGAACTTGACCGGCAGATTCTAACATTCCCTTGGAAGATGAAATCAGGAATAAATAACTGTTTTTTAAAAAAAACACAAAAAACACATGGGGTTAGGGGGGAAGAGGGTTTTCTAGCTATCCTAAGCTACTTCAAAATTGTAGCAATTAAAACATGAAATCTTGGCACAGGAATATACAAACGGATCCACAGAACAGAAAAGAAAGTGTAGTTGCATGCCAACCTGGAAATTTAGTATATGAAGAAGAACTACCTTCATCATATACTACACTTCTAATCAGTGACTAAGGGATTGGACTGCTTAAAGACATTAGAATAATTGATTGTCTATTGTCAGTTGGTATGAGATAGATCTAGCATTCTCTTATATCATATATAACAATATATTTCAGATGGACTTGTGCTAAATTTTATAAACAAATCAACACTAATATATATATACACACACATATATATATATATATATATTTTTTTTTTTTTTGAGACATCATCTTACTCTGTCTCCCTGGCTAGAGTGCAGTGGCCTCATCATAGCTCATTGCAACCTCAAACTTCTGGGCTCAAGTGATCCTCCTGCCTCAGCCTCTTGAGTAGCTGGGACTATAGGCATGTGCCACCGCACCCGGCTTAATTTTCTATTTTTAGTAGAGACAGGGTCTCGCTTTTGCTTAGGCTGGTCTCAAACTCCTGACCCCAAGCAATCCTCCAGCCTTGGCCTCCCAGAGTGCCAGGATTACAGGCTTGAGCCACCATGCCCAACCTTAAAAATATTTTTAAAAACTGTAGAAAAACATATTTAATCTTGAAGTGGGAAAGACCTTCCTAAACAAGTCACAAACCCTAGAATCCATAAAGGAAAGAGCTGGTAGGATTTACTGCATGATTTTTAAAATTGATAAAATTGTGGACTTATTGACCAATTATAAAAGTCAGTTACAGACTGAGAAAATTTTATTTACAACGTATATGCCAAAGTATCAAAATTGATAATATGCAAAATATCCAGCAAATAAACATAAAAAAGACAAACAATCCAATAGAAAATTGGGCAAAGGATATGAGTAGGAATTCTCAGAAAAAATACAATTGTCCAATAAACATCTGAAAACATGATCAACTACATTTGGATTTTGAGAAATACAAGTTACAGCACCAAAGAGACCCTAGACTGTTAAAAAACATCAAAGAACTCATCAAATTGTTAAAAATTCAAAGGATGGATGATATTCAGTGCTGGCAATTGTTTAGGAAAATAGGCACCTTCATATATTGTTAGTGAGAATGTAAATTGTTACAGCCTTTTTGGAGATATTTTGGCAGAATGTATCAAAATTAAAAATGGAAATACCAGCAGTGCTATTTCTATAAATTATGCTGTAGTTCTGTTCACACACGAGTGCCATGATTTATGTACAGAGAAGTGCACCACATCATTTTTGCCAGTGGTGAAAAATTGAAAATGGCCTAAATATTCATCAATACTGAATTGGTTAAATAAATTATGCTATATCATACTTTGTAATAACACATTGCAGTCAAAAAGAATGAGGTAAATTTATATCTACCAACACGGAAAGATGCAGAAGGTGTATTGTTAAGTGAAAATACAGAGAAAATACATATACTCCTTTTGTGTGAAATGGGGAAAAAACCTAAAACAATATATGTGTATAAGTTAAATTTCTATACATGTAGCTGTGTGTTTAAGTAAATGAATAGTTACTTACTGGCTGTACGACTTCAAGCAAGATACTCTCCTTCTCAGTATTTTAATCTCTTTGTATGGCACATAGAGATAATAATTGTACATGTCCCCTAGGGTTGTATGATGTGAGAATTAAATAAATTAATCCATTTAAAGTGCTTTGAATAGGGCCTGGCATGCAGTAGGCACTTGATGTGTGTTTCTGCTGTTCGGATACTTATTAAACTTGGGAAATTATCATCTGGGGTGAGAGTGAGATTTAAGGCATAAAAGGAACTATAATTGTTTGCTTAATATTTTTTCAATGATCATGTGCTTATGTATTGAATAATTAGAAATTTAAAAACAATTAAAACTTATTCTAAGAAGATCAGTTAAAAGATGATTATAGATATCTGGGAACAAAGTAAAACATTCCTGAGCTAGGGCAGTGGCATGAGGAAGTGGAAGGAGGGACTCCGTTGGGTGTTGGTTATGGGGAGCAAGAGAGAGGGAGAAGGCAGGAGCAGCTCTCAGCTTTGGCTTTTGAGGGACTTGGAAATTGCTGAACCATGGAAAGAAACAATAGAGTCAGGAGAAGCTTTTTGTGAGGTGTAGTACTTTGGGATCGAGGAAGATTAGTGTCTTAATTCAGGCTGCTATAACAGAATACCATAAACTGGGTGGCTTAAACAATGGATATTTATTTCTCACAGTTATGGAGGCTGTGAAGTCTAAGATCAAGGTAATGGCCAGTTTGGCTCCTGGTGAATGCCCACTTCCTGGTTTGCAGATGGCCACCTTCACAATGTGTCTTCACATGGTGAAGAAAGAGATCGTCTCTCTTTTGTCTCTTCATATAAGGACACATTCCATTTATGAAGGCTCAACCTTCATGACCTAATTATCTCCCAAAGGACCACCTCCAAATACCATCACATCTGGGATTGGGGCTTCAACATATGAATTTGGAGGAGACACAAACATTCAATCCACAATGATTAGTTTTGTTTAAATTATGTTGAGTTTAACATGATGGGAACCCATCTAATAAAAAATAATTTGGTAGACTGGATATGAAAACTGGAGCTCTAGAGAAAGTGGAATGTTCTACCACTTTGAAGTAGAGCAGCAGAAAAAGTCTAAAGTTCTCAGGTCTTACTTTCAGAGTTTCCATCTAGTATTTCCATTATGAAAATCAAGAATTGTGGTATTATGGAACAATCTCTGGGCTAGGAGGACAAATACTTGTTCTATTGGTTTTGTTTGTTTATTCATTTTTTTTCTAGTAGATATATAATATATTAGCAACTTCCATGTGCCAGGTACTGCCCAGACTGTCAAGGATAGAAAGAACTCCAATGACTCTCTGTCTGCTAGGAACAAACATGCACAGGATTGATTGCATTACACTGTGCTCAGTGCTCCAATAGCCATATGCACAGGGCGCAGGAATGCTGTGAAGATGGGTGTGATCCAATCTGCCTGGGGTTGTTGTGGATGTCAGCGAAGATATTGTAGAAAATGTGATGATTGAGCTGAATCTTCAAGGAGGAGGAACAGTCTTCCAGGCAGATGTGAGGGTGGACACAAGAGAAGGGCATTCCAAAAAGAGGAGATATCACAGCGCAGGATTTTTTTTTTTTTCATTTAGGGAGCTGAAGTACTTTGGCATTGCACAACATAAGCTGAGGGGTGAGATTGGGGATAATAGTAAATGAAGTTAAAAAGATGGACAGGATTGGGTTATAGATGGCTTTTAGGCTCTTCTCTAGGCAATAGAGAAACACAGAGGGGTTTTGCCTGCAATTGCTGTGTTGGTGGTGAGGCTGATTGGTGGAAGGGGAGCAGGGATGGTTACAGGTAGACAACTAAGGGATTATTAAAATATTTAAACAGCCCTTGTTACAGAGGATGAACTCTCTGAACTAAGCCAAAGCAATGGGAATGGAAAGTGAGGTATAGATCTGAGAGCTTTTCAAGAGGCAGAATAGATAGGCCTTAGTAGCTGATTACAATTGGAGGATAAAGACCGGGGAGAGGTCTTGACAGGCTCCCTGTTTCTGGCTCAAGAGACTGGATGGTTGCTTTTGCCTCCCCAAAACTGCTCTTATCAAATCAATCTCCTTTCAATTTACTATTATGTAGCCAATTCTATTACCTTGGTTTAGATCTCCATTATATCTAAACTATTGCAAAAGCCTCCTTCCTTACTGTGACCTCTTGAAATCATCACCATGCCTAGCTAATTTTTTCTGTTTTTAGTTGTTCGGCTAATTTATTTCTATTTTTAGTAGAGACGGGGGTCTCACTCTTGCTCAGGCCGGTCTCGAACTCCTGAGCTGAAGCGATCCTCCCGCCTTGGCCTCTCAGAGTGCTAGGATTACAGGCGTGAGCCACCGTGCCTGGCCTCTTGTTTCTTGTAGCTTCTTACACAGACAAGATGGTTTTGGGTTTTATGATTACTTGTGGTGTCCTCCGTTCTTAGAATGCTTTTTCTCCTTGGCCTCCCCAACACACACACACAGAGTCTCTCTCCACAACCCCAACCCTTCTTTTGCTCTGATTGACAACTGTTACCTTAAACCTCAGCATAGGTCTATAGCTCTAGAAAACTCTTAAACTTTTCAGACTGGATTAGTTTGCCCACTTTCTTTAGTTTTGTAGCATGCTGGACCTATCTCTAAAGTTAGGCAACTTTGTTTCATGATTCTGTTTATTTTTCTGTTTCTGACTGTGACTTTATTACAGATAGATATGGTGTCGTCATTATATCTCCAATGCCTAGTACATTTCTTGTTATGTAGTAAGGATTTATAGGTTTGTAGCATCAATACACTAATAAATGAGTAGGGGGATTGTACTGAGCATTAACTAAATTAGTAGACTATGAAGAGCAGAAGATTTATGGGGAAATATAAGTTCCAATTTGTACGTTTTACGATTGAGATGCCTGTGAGTCATGCAGGGATGGGGGATGGTAATGTAAAGGCAGCTGAGTATACCAGCTGGATTTCACGTGAGATGTCTGGTTTTAAGATATAGGTATGAGGGTTTTCAGCACATGGTTGGTAGTACATGCTATGGTGCCATTTAAGATCATCCAGAGAGAAAATATAAAAGAAGAGAGCCCAGGCACACTTTAGGGCATTGTTTTTGACTACAACCCACAGAAGGAATTATTTTTTGTATTATGACTCAGAACACACATGCCCATACATATATATTCACGTGCAGCTGAAACAAAAATTTCATGAAACAATACATGGTCTTTTTAGAGGGTGATGCCCTCTGATATTTTCTTTTTTTATTCTGTCTTATCTTATCCTATCATTTATTTTCTCTGCTATACAGTAATATAAAAATGCTGCTAACCTTCTGACTTGCGGTCTGATACGCGTGCTGCTCTTTGGAACACTGATATTTAAGAAGGAAGAGGAGGGGCTGGTGGAGGAGACAGAGAAGGACGGGTGAGGACCAGGAGGCCAGTGAGAAGAGAGAGAGTGCCCCAGATGCCAGGGGGGTGGACATTTCTGAGGATGCAGGTGTGGTCACTAGTGTGGAATGCTGCAGAAACGTGAAGTGGGACTGTTGAATTTGACAATTAGGAAGAAACCGTTGGTGATCTTAGTGAGGATGTTTGGCAGCAACTAGATTAGAATGGGCAGAGGAGGAAGGCAGAAAGTCTGAGCACAAGCTATTCTCTTTAAAAATAGAGACCGTCAGGTCCTGGTCTACTGAGGATTTTCCCATCCTTTATGGGATTTTAAAAATCTGCGGATTTTTAAATGAGTAATCTGAATTTCAGAGTCATTTCGAT